>NC_051067.1:426723-621723 GCF_004664715.2 Peromyscus leucopus | reverse complement strand
TCAGAGTAGAGCAGCCAGCCACCAGAGACTTCTTACCTCTATGAAATTTCAAACTGAAAGGGCATCTTGTCTCTAGGAATCCCCAGATTGCGTAGGCTAGATCCTGTCTCCATCTTCCTCGTGCTGGGATTAAAGGTGTGTGTCACTGTTGCCTGGCCTCTATGGTTAACTAGTGGCTAGCTCTGCTCTTCCTGATCTCCAGGCAAGCTTTATTTGTCAGAACACAAACAAAGTATCACACAACATAATAGGATAAAACAAAACTATCACATTGAAGTTGGACAAGACAAACCAACAGAAGGAAAAGAGCCCAGGAGAAGCCACAAGGACACATTCCTTTGCAGAATCAGGAGTTCCACAAATGCGCTAAACTGGAAGTCATGATGTAAGTGCAGAGGACCTGTTGCAGATTTCTTCAGTCTCTGTGTGTTCATACTAGCTTTGCTCATGTAGATTTAGAGGACCTGGCTTTCTTGGTGGCCTCCATGCCCTCTGGTCCTTACACTCTTTCTGCCTCCTCTTGGACCAGGAGTCCATGAGCCCTGAGAGAAGGGATTTGATAGAGACATTCCATTTAGGGCTGAGTGTTCTAAGGTCTATGAAATACCATTTTTGTTTTTGTTTGTTTTTTGAGACAGGGTTTCTCTGTATAGCTTTGGCTTTCCTGGAATTCACTCTGTATACCAAACTGACCTCCAACTCAGAGATCCACCTGCATTTGCCTCCTGAGTGCTGGGATTAAAGGCATGTGCCAACCTCAGCCCAACTAAATACCAAATTTTAAGTGTATAGTTTGAGGTGTTTTTGTTACTGTTGTTAAATTTTTATGTGTATGAATGTCTTACATGCATGTATGTCTGTGTGCCATGTGTGTTCCTGGTGCCTAAGGAAGCTAAAAGAGGTTGTCAAATTTATTTATTTATTTATTTATTTGTTTATTTATTTATTTTGGGTGTTTGGGGCATGAATGTCTGTGCACCACATGCATGCCTAGTGCCCACAGAGGACAGAAGAGGATGACAAATTTCATTGAATTAGAGTTATAGAAAGTTGTGAGTTACCATGTGGGTGCTGGGAATTGAACTTGGATCCTCTGGAAGAACAGTCAGTGCTTTTAACCACTGAGCTATTTCTCCTATCTCATCTTTGAGTTTTGACAAGTGCTCAATCCTGTGAAACCCTTATCATGATATAGAACAGAGGCAGGGGGATTGTTACTGTAACACCCGCGCTACTGATACCCGTTTACCATGTCCAAGCGAGGGGCTGTGGATTAAAAAATAAGAGATAAAAGACAGCGAGTCATCCACCACAGCAGAATGCCAAATGCCGAATGCCAGTTTATTGAAAGAGGGGGGAAACCTTAAATACAGGCTTACAAGCACAATGGAGGATCCCTGAAGGGCAGAAATTCACTACCCAATGTTCTACATTCTTACATCTAAGCTGTTTACACCAAAACAAAGAACCTCCAGTGAGCATTCAGTAAGAAGGAAACCAGCAGGGACTCTGCATAGGGAGGACATCTGGTCAAGGTCAGCAAGAAAGGCAACACTTTACTCAATATTGGCAGGCCAGGGCCATACAGGGGATTATGGTGATATTTTATTTGTACTAAAATTTGATTTGTATGTTAATAAATAAAGTTGCCTGGAGGTCAGAGCAAGCCATAGCAGAAGCTGGGTGGTCATGATGCACACCTTTAAACCCAGCACTTGGTAGGCAGAGCTAGGTAGATCTCTGTGTTTTCAAGCATACAGGCAGCATTGGAGACACATGCCTTTAATCTCAATACCAACCATAGAAGACCTGGAGGTCTGTACAGACAGCCAGTGACTAGGTCATGTGGTTGGGTTTACAACCAATGAGAAGGTAGAACAGAAACTCTATAAAAAAGACAGACACATAGGAAGTAGGTCTCTTTGCTGAGAGAAGGACAGCAGTGACAGTGAAGGGTAAGAAAAGGGTTTTTTTTTAAACTATTGCTCTGACCTCTTGGCTTTTAACTCTGTAATTGGTTCTGTGTTTCTTAATTAATAAGACTGTTCATCTACAGGGGATCATGGGTTTGAGGGCTCCATAGCTGAGTTCCTGTCCAACTTGGACTAAATAATTAGACCCAACTCTCTAAAACAAACAAATAAATTATAGTAAATAAATCAAAAATCAAAAATCATATAGATCATTACCACCTTGAAAGTTTCCTCAGCCTCACCTATGGAAATGTCCTGGCTATGGTTTTAAGAGTATAATTAAGAACCTGAAGCTGCCAGGTGGTGGAGGCACAGGCCTTTAATCCCAGCACTCGGGAGACAGAGGCAGGTGGATCTCTGTGAGTTCGAGGCCAGCCTGGCTACAGAGTGAGTTCCAGGAACAGTTCCAAAGCTACACAGAGAAACCCTGTTTTGAAAAACAAAAACAAAAACAAAAAACTCCTGAAGCTAAGCAGTAGCTCTTTTCTGCCTTGCATTTCACCTGAGCTGTGTGTGCCTAGCGATCTGTTGTTCTTTCATGTGGAAAAGGAGGAAAGGGTTTAGAAAGCTAGGGAATGGATATTTTCATCAACAGCTCAATACTTTGAATCATTTGTGACATATTAGTAGGTGTGTGATCCAGACTGTGGGACAGAGTTCCAGGGAGCAAATGTTCTGGAATTCTGACCAAGGCCAGTTTGCATTTCAGTTGAACAGTCTTCTTAGAATGTTGTCCTTTGGTAAATCTCCTTTGTCCTCTTCCCAGCCCTTAGCAAAGCCCTCTCCTCTTTTTCTCAGCTGGTGATAGGAAGTGAGAGTCATCAGCTCAGCATTCACAGAAAGGAACTGTGCTGCTGACCCTTGTGTGGACTGCATGGGAAGCTCAATGGCCAGAGGAGATTCTTTGTTCTGGGTGTGTGAATGGACTGTGTTGAGCAGATTTCAGGAAAATAAATGCCTGGGTTACAGACATGCCTTTATTAAGTTATCTAAGGACCCTCTGTTTAGGCATGGGTATACAGGAAGTAGGTCTCTTTTGCTGAGGATTTCCAAGTGGTAAGAACATGGCTGGCAGCTGGTTGGTGGTGGCACACGCCTTTAATCCCAGTACTCAGAAGGCAGAGGCAGGTGGATCTCTGTGAGTGTGAGGCCAGCCTGGTCTACAGAACAGCAAGTTCCAGCACAGCCAGGGCAACACAGAGAAACTGTCTAAAAATATATATATATATATAAATATTACAATACATTAGTCATGGGTTTATAAAGGCAAAATTCACAAGGCTATGTATTTCCTGCCTTTATGAAATCAGGGCCAAGAACACATACTGACATTCTTCCTGCCTACATGTAGTCAGGCATATATTCCACCTATATATAATCAAGCATATATCCTGCCTACCTGCAGTCAGGGGCAAGTAAGCTTGCTTACAGAAACAAAAATATGTGGTTTGTTATTGTACATGAACAAGATCAGGTACTTACAAGAACAGCCCCCAGCATCCCAGAAAGTTATAGGTCCTTAGGCAAGCAGGGCTTATAGGTAAAGGTATTTTTGTTTTATAGTTCTCTTAAGCACAGTATTTTTATTTATTTATCTATTTATTTATTATTTCCTTATTTATTATCTTGTGTATGAGAGTTTTGCTTGGGTATGTGTGTGTGCCATGTTTATGCAGTGCCCATGAAGATAAGGAGAGAGCAGTGGATCACCTGGAACTGGAGTTACAGGTGTTTGTGAGCCACCCACGTGGGTGCTGGGAATTGAACTGAGGTTCTCTGCAAGAACAGTCAGTGCCCTTAACTGCTGAACCAACTCTCCAGCCCAAGCACAGTAATTTTAAACTTCTAAACATAATGTCTACCATCACATTTCCTCCTTGATTTGTATCCTGAGCCAAATCCTTGGCTCTGAGGGGGGCAGGTACCTGTTCATATTAGGATTTAATAACTATCAGCTTAATGACATCTAGACAGGAATGTATGTATCTAGTTGAGGCATTAATGATGTATGGGCCAACAGTAGTCAGCAGAAGCAGAAGTACTTGGATGCTAGAGTCCAGTTCTGGAGGGGGTTCAGGTCCCAAAGAGGAGGTGTACAGTTGGCAAAGGGAAGGAGGAAACTGACATGATCTGAGGGTGAATCGGGATGTGCTGTGGGATGTTCTGTATGTCAAATGTGTTGGTCTGATTGGTTAATAAATAAAACACTGATTGGCCAGTAGCCAGGCAGGAAGTATAGGTGGGATAAGCAGAGAAGAGAAATCTGGGAAGTGGAAGGCTGAGGCAGAGAGACACTGCCAGCTGCCACCACGACAAGCGAGATGAAAGGTACCGGTAAGCCACCAGCCATGTGGCAACTTATAGACTAATAGAAATGGGTTAATTTAAGATAGAAGAACTAGATAGCTAGAAGCCTGAGCCATTAGGCCAGACAGTTTAGATAATATAAGTGTCTGTGTGTTTATTTTATAAGTGGGCTGTCAGACTGGCAGGGCTTGGCAGGGGCTGGAGAGAAGCTCTCCAGCTACAGGGATGGCTGCCACTTTATTGAAAAAAGCTTACTCCTTTTATACTGTAATTGTATGAAAGCTTAGCCGCAGGCAAGATTGAAAACCGGCTCAGTGATTCAGGAAGGAAAATGGCCATCAACTTTATCACAGTATTTTTTTTCCTGAGACAAAAGCAGTAAGTTCAGCAAGTATCTAAATGCCTACCGTTCTCTAAGGTTCAGTAACACCACAAGTTCCTCCTGCCAGAGATAAAGAGAGTGACTCCCTTTAGCAAGCAGGAACTTTCCTCAAGCCCTTGAGGGAATAGGCCCTTATCTAAATGCCTGACCTTGGGAAAAGGACTTCTTCTAGGGACCAGATACTTCATTACAATTTAAGAGCAATTTTCATTCCTCCTGATGCAGTGTGAGCACTGAACTCTTCCTAATATGTGTTCCTTTGTGTCTTACTATAGGAGCCTGTTGCCCTCATACGCCCCCAATAGGAAAGGTCCTGATGTCTTACTCTTTTTCCATTATACTGTACCATTCTGATTTCTCTATATTTATTAATTGAACTCTTGCCCTTAATGGCCTTAGGCTCTGGATAGGGATTATATGCTTGGGGTCAGGTGTGCCCTGTTAGCAAGTCTTTTAATGTTTCTATTCTTGGTATAATAAAGGGGGCATAATGGGATTCCTGTGTGCAGAGTCATTATGCTATATGGTTCCATGGTGGTGGGGATTTTTTTCCAAATAATTATTTTGTTTAAAGAGACTGCCAACATATATATTTTTATCCTTCATCAAACCTGCACAAAATTTCCCAAAGGAAGAGGCATAAAGGAACTCCCATAACACACAGTGAGAATCATTAAAAATGAAAGTTAAAAAGGTGCTGGAGAATTGTAATCCAAAAAGTCAAGGTGCTGGAACTTTGTCAAGCAGCAATGGTTGCCATGTGGCTCATACCACTGGGTCCTGTAATAGCTGACAGTACAGTTACCAGCCAAGAAGAACCTGAAAATGAGAATGTGAAAATGAGAAAACAAACATGGAAAATGAGAAGTGCTTGCACCATTTTGGGTCGTTTCTCTTCTGTGATTTTTTTGAAGTATAGCCAAATTATCTCTAATGATTTCTGAGTGATAGATTTCTGAGCATAGAAACAACAAATTTCTCTTAAAGTCACACAATAACCTCTTTGTTCTGTAGAGAGCAGGTTGAGTGCTCTATCATATTATAGAACTACTTCAGCTAATGAATCTACCTGTTGATGAATCTTGATCTATTTGGTTTTAACAGATACCTTTTTGATAATGAGGGAGCCAAGGCCAGCATGAGTCTTGGTATGCCAGTATGCACTATAGGTAGCCATCTTGTCCCCTTTGCCAGGGGGTTTCCTTGGGCTTTTTGTTGAGGATAAGGGGTGATGTACTCTCTTCTGTAACTGCTTCTCAGCTGTTATAGGGCATTTTTTGTCAAGGACCAGGGCCCAGGAAGGCTGGAATGTTAGTCAAAGGTTGTGAGGGGATCAGGTAATGGGCATTCATTAGAGGCATCTGGTTTGCTGACCCAGCTAAGGAATCAGGGAGTAATCACATTGGCTGGACTGGTTCACATCGGCTTTCAAGAAGTACAGGGTCCTCTCGTTTTGTAAGACCACCTGGGGTGGCGTGGTGTGATTGCCTTTGGAGCAGTTTGTAGTCTGCGATGATTTCTGGATTGTATCTACCTGCTGACTGGAAATCTGCCAAGACAGATATAGGCTAGTGACAGAAGTTAAGGTTAAGAACTTACAAGACCTGAAGCTTACACAAACTTCTTAAATTACAGAAGAGATCAGCAAATGACTGGAATAGACTCAAACCTTTGAGTCATAATAAAAGCTTGGGGACCCAAAAATGATTTTGAGTTAAAAAAAAATCTTTTCTTTGTCCAGATAGCTGGATAGATTGGACAGAGATGTTTTCAGCTTGATGAGAAGATTTTTTGTTTTTTTCTTTTTTTCTTTTTCTTTTCTTTTCTTTTCTTTTTTTTTTGTTGCTGAGACAAGGTTTCTCTGTGTAACCCTGGCTGTCCTGGAACTCACTCTGTAGACCATGCTGGCCTTGAACTCAGAGATCCCCTTGTCTCTGCCTCCTGAGTTCTGGGATTAAAGGCATGTGCCACCACTGCCAGGCGATGACAAGCATTTTTAGGTATCAGAACTCCATTCATTAATATGTTAAAATTCTGAATTTTTGAAGTGTTGACATTACGTATCATCTTTAAGTTTTGTTTTTTTTTTTTCTAAGACAGGGTTTCTCTGTGTAGCCTTGGCTATCCTGGAACTAGCTCTGTAGACCAGGTTGGCCTCAAACTCACAGAGATCTGCTTACCTCTGCTTCCCCAGTGCTGGGAATAAAGTGTGTGCTACCACTGCCTGGATCAATTTAATTTTTTATATATTTTCAATTATGTTTTTAGAATTTCATAAATTGTATTTATATATTTAAAGTTTTTTTTAGACATTTACAACTTATGAAATTTACATATCCTCAGCCTTTTTTTAAAAATCCAATAATTTATCATAAAACATAAATGGTTGCTTATTGAGAGGAGTCATTGCAAAGCAAGTTTCTCTTAATAAAGGAATAGTAAAAGTTACATTAAAACCTGTTTTTGTGAGTTTATCTCTTTCATCAGGAGACCCAATAACTCTAGAAAAAACAGGACATGGTTTTTAATGCATTGACTAGGCAGCTGCTGCTAAACTGATAAAGCTACAATTAGGTGTCAACAGCATAAGAGATATATATTTGAGAAGGATATATTGTAGCAGAGACAGGGGGATCTCTGAGTTCAAGGCCAGCATGGTCTACAGAGTGAGTTCCAGGACAGCCAGGGTTACACAGAGAAACCTTGTCTCAGCAAAAAAAAAAAAAAACAAAACAAAACAAACAAAAAAAAAAAAAACCAAAAAAACAAAACCAAAAAAACAAAAACAAACAAACAAACAAAAAAACCCAAAAAATCTTCTCATCAAGCTGAAAACATCTCTGTCCAATCTATCCAGCTATCTGGACAAAGAAAAGATTTTTTTTTAACTCAAAATCATTTTTGGGTCCCCAAGCTTTCTTTTTCCTATGACTGAAAGGTTTGAGTCTACTCCAGTCATTTGCTGGAGTAGTAGTCATAAACCAAATTGCCTTTGCCACAATTAAAATGACAGATACTTACTGCTATATGGACTGGATGGTTACCCTAGGCTCCTGTGGTTTTGATGGCTTCATTGGGGGACAGAAATCATAGGGATTTGGCTGTCATAGAGGACAGCATAGGTCTTCAGCTCCCAGACCCAGAAGGTCTGAGAGATTTTCCTGTTGTGGAAGAACTTGAAAAAACTCACTCATCTTAAGAGGCAGGGTAGAGCAGTCAACCCAACAATGTCCATAGTTTGGGTGGCCCTAGTGGGAGAGCTCTTTATCTAGTAGTTAGCATTACTGTAATCCAAGTGGAGTTGTCTGCACCCCATTGTCTTGAGGAGACTCGAGGGTTGCTGATAAGAACTGGCATTCCTGTCTATCATGGTAAGTTCTTTTCCATTAAATATTTTCTCCCATTCATTATTTGTAGATGTAATTCTGAACAGTTTTATTAAATAAGAAACACAGAGCCAAATGCAGAGTTAAAAGCCTAAGCAGTCAGAGCAGCAGCCAAGAGCTAAGAACAAGGCTGCCTTCTTACCTCCTCATTGTCACTGTCATCCTTCCCCTCAGAAAGAGACCTACTTCCTATGTGTCTGTCTTTTTATTGACTCTCTGTTCTGCCTTCTCATTGGTTGTAAACCCAACCACATGACCTCCTTGTCACTGCCTGTCTATGCAGACCTCCAGGTCTCTATGGTTGGTATTGAGATTAAAGGCATGTGTCTCTATGCTGATGGTGTCCTTGAACACACAGAGATCTGCCTGTCATGTGATTGGGATTTACGGCATGTGCTACCACTGCCAGACTTCTGCTAAATGGCTTGTTATTAGCTCTGACCCCCAGGCACTTTTATTTATTAACATACAAATAAAATCACATTTCAGCACAAATAAAATATCACCATAATTATTTAGTTTGTTTTCCAGACTGTGTGCCAATTCCACAGCTTCTCTAGGAGAAGTTTTGTCTCTGGGGTTTAAGTGGGACACTGAGGCTGGCTGTCCTTTTGGACAAGAGGCTTATCAAAAATACTAACACCGCCGGCAGTGGTGGCACACGCCTTTAATCCCAGCACTCGGGAGGCAGAGCCAGGCGGATCTCTGTGAGTTCGAGGCCAGCCTGGACTACCAAGTGAGTTCCAGGAAAGGCACAAAGCTACACAGAGAAACCCTGTCTCGAAAAACAAAAAAACAAAAACAAAAACAAAAAATACTAACACCATAGGTAGCAGCATGAAGGGGGTTCTGGGGAGCTCAGGCCATGTTCCAGGGTTGGGGTTCTTTCTTATAGGTTCTAAAGGGGAGTGGGTCACATGATTGAACAGATCACATGACTGAAGAGAAGCCCACAGTTACTGCTTACAGGAGTTCTCTGAATCCACTATGTGGACAAGTTTTGAAAAGTAAGTTACTTTACTTCTGGAAACCAAACCACTGTAGTTTCAGGATCCATCATGGATAACCTTGTCTTCTCTTAACCTTGCATTGCTCACATGACTCTGTACTACCTTCTGGAAACACGTGGCTGCCTCATCTCTCACATCCCTGTCTCTTCTGCTTTTGCATTAAACATTTTAAATGCCACATTTGGCAGGTCTCTGAAAAGTTTTGTGGGACATCTGTTAAGTATATCTGATTTTAAGTAAACTTTGTTTTTAGTTATTTGCTTTAGGCATGGTCTTGGAAATATATATATATATATATAAACATATATACATGTATATGACCAAATAAAACTTACTTCTATAAGTAAATTACATTTGTACTTAGCATGATTACAAGTATAGTTCTGAACATGTTAAAGATTTTGATTATGTATAAGGTGACTGACTATTAACTTACATTTTAAATCACCCTTAACAGTTTATCACTGCCATAAAATCAGGTGGCTCTCCTGACATAGGACAGAAACTTTCAAACAAACATGCTTGGGTCTAGAGGTGAGGAGCTATACTTAACTCCAGAGATAGTTTTTTAATAAAGCAGAACAACAAAAAACAACATTTCAATGTTATCCATATCTAAAAGCCGAATCCAGTGACTGGGGGGATGGACCAGAGCAACAGCAAGTGGCAGCAGCAGCTACAGACTGTGGTGAACTTGGGCAAGTGCACAGCCGTCAAGGGTGGCATGCTGGGGGTTACCTACATTGTCCCAGGCCTGCTGTGTGAGAGCAGGTGGCAGCCAGAGCTTCAGAAATAGTCCTGGATATGGACAAAGGACAATGCAAGGGGAGCTGAGAGAAGTACTAGCAATGAATGCCCACTGCCACAGTTGTGTTTGCTTCTCCTTCTCTCTCTCTCACTTGCTTGGTCCAGCTCCCACGTCTGCCTATAACTGGAAAAGATTAATGGGGGCACAGAAGTACATACAAGGGATGGAGACAGAAAAAAATGAAACTAATGAAGACAGAACATACAAGAGACAGAGGTGCTGGGCGGTGGTGGTGGTGGTGGTGGTGGTGGTGGTGGTGGTGGTGGTGGTGGTGGTGGTGCATGCCTTTAATCCCAGCACTCAGGAGGCAGAGCCAGATGGATCTCTGTGAGTTCGAGGCCAGCCTGGGCTACCAAGTGAGTTCCAGGAAAGGTTCAAAGCTACACAGAGAAACCCTGTCTCAAAAAACCAAAAACCAAAAACCAAAACAAAACAAAACAAAACAAAAAAAAAGAGACAGAGGCAGTAAAAAATAAAACCAATATAGAACATTCATGTAGTCAGAAGAGACCAGTCAAAAACAAAACATGTGGTGGTCACCTTTATTCATACATTTAATTGGGTCTGACCAATTTCTGTTTTGCCTCTCAGTATCCAAAAACCAGGTAGGCAGTATGACTACTTGTTAGTGCCCTGGGCAGGAGATAAACAAAACACAGAATAAGACACAGGGGGCCAAGAACCAAGTGGGCTGTGTGATGTCTTACTAGTGCCTTGGACAGGAGTCCATGTATCTCCACTTCATTATCCCCAAATGGAATCCCAATAGAACACAAACCAGAACCATCATAGAAGAATTATGACTTATAAAACCAAGTGTCATAGAAAGAACAATGACTTACAGAACCAGGAACAACTATCATAGAAAGAACTATGATTTACCAGTGGAGCCTTCTATATAGGTGCTTGCTGGCTTCTTTTGATGTGGCTGTTGCTCAGGCAGTCAGCTGAACTGAAGGCATGCCCCAGGCCTTGGAACATCTCCAATGTGTGCACTCCACGGAGCAGCTCTTCAGTCCCAGAGACCTGGAGAGAAGGGTCTGATTTCTGAATTTGGATTGGGGCCTTGATTTTGCTGGGGCCTCCAAATGTTAATCCCACAGACAAGAGGAGAAAGACCACTGACTCAAATTATGGCCAAATTAAAGCAAGCTTTATTCATTTACATATCAGAACTGAATCAGTGGCTGTCTCCTCCTAAAGTGGGATTCATGAGACCAGCCTTTAGCCAAGTTCCCATGTTCCTTTTATATGGCAAAAACATGAGATTTTTTTGCAGGCATGGTTACAGAAGTAAAGTAAAGCAGTTAGGAAAGTCTCTCTTTGAACAATGGGTCAATGAGTACAGAAATTTCCGAGAACAGATGGCCCAGAAGGATTGGTTTACAGTTGAGTTTTGAGTCAGTCTCCAGGAAACAGAAACTCCTATTTTGTAGTAAACAAAAACCTAACTTAGCTACAGGCATAAAATGGCTCCCTGGAACAAAACGGAGTCAGGTTGGATCTTCAGTGGGATTGGGTACAGAGCTCAGTTGGTAGAGAGATTGCCTAGTGTGCAGGAAGTCCTGAATTCAGCTGTTGCAATGGCTTAAACCAGGATTGTGGACAATGCCTGTAATCCTGGTACTTGGGAGGTACATACAGGAGGACTGGTTCAAAGTCATACTAAACTATAAAGAAAGTTTGAGGCTAGCATGGGCTACATGAAATCTTACTTCAATAAATAAATATTGAGCCAGGCAGTGGTGGCGCCACGCCTTTAATCCCAGCACTTGGGAGGCAGAGCCACACCGATCTCTGTGAGTTTGAGGCCAGCCTGGGTGGGCTACAGAGTGAGTTTGAGGACAGGCTCCAAAGCTACACAGAAAGAAACCCTGTCTCAAAAAGCCAAAATAAGTAAATAAATAAATATTGAAAAAAAGACATAATAGCTATATATGTACACCAAAAAAAAAAAAAAATCAACAAAAACCAAAAAACAAAAACCCTTTATTTTTAATCCCAAAATGAATGAGAGATAGTTTATTTTGGAACCAAATGTGAATGACTATGGTCCTGCAACAGATTTTGTTTTTGCCAAATACCATGTTCCACCCTGGATATGGTTACATGAGCTTTTTTTAAAATTAGTTATAGGACCAAGAAAGTAATAAATCAAAGCACTTGCTGAATACATTGATGGGGCCACAAGTGGATGTTTTACAGCAAGGTGGGGAAGCCTTTGCTATAGGTGTTGGGTGCTATCCAATGGCATTCTCAGCTTTGGGTGGGTGAAAGCCAGAGGCTCATGAAAAATACATTTCCTGGTTTTGATAGTCACAAAGTTGTTAGGTCAGACACATGTGGGTAATGAATGGCTTTCAAAGGGACTACAAAATCATCTAAGATAATTGAGCTCTGGTCTGCAACATTTTTTGTTTGTTTGTTTGAAGACAGGTTCTTACTATGTCCTGGAATGTACTATGTAGGCCAGGCTGACCTCAAACTCACAGAGCTCTGCCTGCCTCTGCCTCCCAAGTGCTAGATCCAAGGTATGTGCCACTACCTCTGGCTTTTTTCTTTTTCTTTCTTTCTTCTTTTTCTTTTCTTTTTTTTTGTGGTCTGCAATATTTTAACTCTCTCTATTCTCAAAGTCCAGTCATTTAGCCTTGTAAAACTTTTAATGCAAGTGCAGCCCTCACCCCCCACCCCCCCACCCCTTTCCTTCTGGGAACTTCAGTTCATAGCTAGGTGCTCTCATTCTTGAAGTTTAAAATTTTGATTCTTTTTGTTAAAAAAAAATCACAGGCCTGTGAGATGGCTCAGTGAGTAAGGGCTCTTACTAGCAAGCCTGATGATGGGAATTCAAACACTAGAACCCACGTGGTGGAAAACTGAACTACAAATTGTCCTTTGACCTCCACACATGCTTGTGAGTAGGCACATATGTTAGTAAACTGCAAAAACTCTGGGTTTGGTGTCCTGGGTTTCGGCACCAAATGTTAGTAAATTGAGGTTGAAACTGCGAGGGGACAGTTCAACCCTAGAGGGCGAGGTATCCCAGACACCTTCAGGGCAGAGCTCTTATCCTAAGCAGCTCTGAGGTGTCCGAAACCCGGGACACCAAACCCAGAGTTTTTGCAGTTTACTTACATTTTGGTGCTGAAACCCGGGATAGACTCCCTTGGTGCCTGTGCTCTCCCCTTGTGGTCTGGGCCACACTAATACTCTATCCCTCATCTCCTGTCCATCTGCAACGGACCAAACTTCCAGCTCACTGATTGCTCAGCATTCCATATAACAGCGGCAATTAAGTGAGTTCCCCTTTTGGTTGGTGTAAACGTTTTCCTGGGTCTGAGGAAGTGACCGTTGAGTGTCCGGCACCCCTCTAGTACTCTTGGAAGTGGAGGTATCCCCAGCCACCGTCTTTAAGGCTAGGGCTGGCCCTCCTCACCTGACCACATGCCCCCATCCTCAGAACTGCAATCAGGCAGTCATAAGCATCCCTTCCTGTGCTCTTCATCTTCCCACAAAAGGAGCCACGAAAGTCTCCCTTTTAGCCCTTTCCTCTGGATGATTCCTTCCCCCTAGAGCTCAGTTTTCTCTCGCCCTCTCGCTTCTACTGAAGCCCTGGTACCAGGCACCCGAGTCTCTCCATTGGCTTAGCCGGGCTAAGCAGGACCCCAGTTGAGTTGGGTGATGACCCTCTGAATGGCTTGGTCCCTGGCCTGTCCTCCCTGAGTCAGGGGATGCCCATGACTACAGGCTGCAGTGACTGATTCCCTCCCCTCTCATCCATGGGAACCCTGCACTCCATACCTTCTCACACCCCCTTGGGATGCCTCCTAGAAAATCTCAAGCCTTTACACCTGGCTCCTGACTTGAAAGGCCCTAAACTTGTTTATTTCAGTTCTAAAGGATCCAAACCTCATGCTTATGTTGCAGGCACTTTACCATCTGAGTACCTCCCCTGCTTCTCCTAGGTAATCCCAAATCCTTCCAAGTGGACAATAAATATTAATCAGCTCAGTGGTGTTCCAAAAGCAGTTCCAGCATCTTAGGCCTGTGTTCCAGCCTAGCTGCTGAGTTGATAGAACCCTTTCTAACCTGCTGAGCCACTGTGCTGCTTCAAACATTTCTGTTTAATAATATAATGCCAATCAACTTTGTCCGATGTGACTTTCTGCTCCTTTCACTATAGCTTGGCATCCTTACATCCATTTCCCACACTTGGGTCTGTACAGAAGGGAGATCACTGTAGGCAGAAGTTTCTGTCCTGCTAGCAGTTCCCAAATAAACACACTGAAGCTTATATTAATTGCAAATTCTTGGTCAATATCTTAGGCTTGTTACTAACTAACTCTTACATTTAATTTGACCCATATTTCTTATCTACCCTCTGCCATATGGCTCATGGCTTGTTGCCTCATTTTCTACACATCCTGTTTCCTGTGTGTTTGCTAGTGTCTCCTCTCCTCTCTCTTCCTGGTCCTTAGTTTGGTTGTCCCACCTATACTTCCTGCCTGGCTACAAGCCAATCAGCTTTTAATTAACAATGAGAGCAACACATTTTCACAGTGTACAGGGTTATTCTACAGCAGATCATGCAGTTCTTTGGAACGGTGTTTACTTCTTCACAGATCACACTTTCACTTCGCCTTTCAAGACCTGCTGGAACTTAAGTCCAGTTATAAGTTTGGAAACAAAGAAGGTTGTTGTACTGCAGAGACCAGCAATATCTCTGTGGAGGTACAGGGTCTCACTGTGTAACCTTATCCTGGAACTTGCTATGTAGACCAGACTGGCTTGAACTCACAAAGATCTACCTGCCTCTACTGAGATATAGATGTGGACTATCATACCAAGTGAGACTAGCAATATCTCTCATAGGCCCATACCTCATGCAAGGCCATTGCAGTTTCAGATACAGCAAACTTGGCCTCCCGATATGGGGAAGGCAAACCTGCTTCCTCTGGGGTAGATGCACAGAAAATAAAGTCAGATGTTAATTAATCCTCAGGCACATCTACTTTGGTTTTTTGAGACTGCCTCTTAATAGCCCAGAGCCCCGCTGAGAGCTGACCAGTGATTGCAGGGTCATCATTTTACCCACTCTAGCCCCTTTCTTATTGATATTGTTACTTTGAAAGTCTCACTACTAGTCAGGTTGGTTAGCTTAAAACTTGCAGTCTTCCTGCCTCAGCCTTCCTTCTGCTAGAATTATGGACATATGGCACCACACTGGGGTTGGTGTTTAACCAAACAACTAATTATCATGCAGTAGCCAACTTTGACAAGTAGAATATAAGCATCACAGAACTATTACCCTTGATGGTCCTCTATTTTTTCTTCCTCAGCTCCCACCCGCTCCCTCCTTTGCCATTATCCTGAACTTAGATTCCTCAACACACATTCACTTAGATTGTGTTTTACTCTTTTTAATTTTATAACATTTCAATTAGCTGCCAATAAGCACTTGCTATTTCATAATATACTCTAGGTAAAGTTGTTTCTTAAATCCCTTTTATGGACTATTATGGTGGTATTTTATTTGTACTGAAATGTGATTTTGATTGTATGTTAATAAATAAAGTTGCCTGGGGGTCAGAGCTATTAGAGCCATAGCAAGAGTGTGGCGGCGGCACACGCCTTTAATCCCAGCACTTGGTAGAAGAGCTAGGTAGATCTCTGTGTGTTCAGGGATACAGCCAGCATTGGAGACATACGCCTTTAAGACCTAGAGGGCGGTACTTACAGGCAGTGACGAGGCAGTCATGTGTTTGGGTTTACAACCAATGAGCAGGCAGAACAGAAAGACTATTTAAAGACAGACACACAGGAAGTAGCTTTCTTTCAGGGAAGCTAGGAGCACTGCAGGAGGTAAGATTTTAGCTCTGAGCTCTGACCTCTCGGCTTTCTCTTTTACATTGGTTCTGTGTTTCTTATTTTAATAAGATGGTTGGTTACATCAACAGACTATAGTTCTTCCCACATTAAAATAAAAAAAAAAAAGAAAAAACGAAATAAAATACATGCCAATTGCTGTACATGTACATGTCTGTACCCTAGCCCTGGTACTCACTGGCCAATCTGACGAGACGTGATAAGCTCCAAGTTCAGTGAGAGACCCTGTCTCTAAAAGTGAGGTGGGGGCTGGAGAGACAGCTCAGTGGTTAAGAGCACTTGCTACTTTTGCAGAGGACCAAAGTTCAATTCCCAGCACTGACATGGAGGCTCACAACCATCTGTAACTCTAGTGCTAGTGGATCTAGAGGGATCCAACATTCTTTTAAGGCTTCTGTAGGCACTACAAGCTCATGGCTGTAGCTAGAGTTTTCTCTTTCTAGTTAGAGTTTTCCTGCCTGGCCCACAGTCAGGACAGATCTCTCTCACCTGCCAAGTCCCACAGCGCTCAGACCCAACCAAGTAAACACACAGAGACTTACATTGCTTACAAACTGTATGGCCGCAGCAGGCTTCTTGCTATCTAGTTCTTCTATCTTAAATTAACCCATTTCTATTAGTCTATAAGTTGCCATGTGGTTTGTGGCTCTGGCACCTTACATCTCTCTTGTCATGGCGGCGGCTGGCAGGGTCTCTCCGCCTCAGCCTCAGCCTTCCACTTCCCAGAATTCTCTTCTCTGCTTATCCCACCTATACTTCCTGCCTGGCTACTGGCCAATCAGTGTTTTATTTATTAACCAATCAGAGCAACACATTTGACATACAGACCATCCCACAGCACATGGCACACTAACAAATGCAGGCAAACACTTACACACACAAAATAAAAACAAATAATACTTTTTTAAAAAAGAGTGAGGGAGGCTGGGAATGGTAGTACGTGCCTTTAATTGTAGCACTTGGAGGCAGAGACAGGCGAATCTGTGGGTTCAAGGCCAGACAGTTCTACATAGTGAGTTCCAGGCCAGGCAGGGCTACAGTGAGACCCTGTCTCAAAAATAAATGTAAAAATAAAATAAAATTGTAGTGTGATTAACAAAGTCACCAAACTTTGGTCTCTGGCCTCTGTATGTTCATACACACCTGCAAACTTACATTTTTGTTTGTTTGTTTGTTTGTTTTGTTATTCGAGACAGGGTTTCTCTGTGTAGCTTTGCGCCTTTTCCTGGAACTCACTTGGTAGCCCAGGCTGGCCTTGAACTCACAAAGATCCACCTGCCTCTGCCTCCCCAGTGCTGGGATTAAAGGCGTGCGCATACTTACATTTATAAACCTATGCAAACATACTCACACTCCATTCACAACACCAAAAAATAAAACCCAAATCATCTAAGAGATGGTATGTCCAGGGGGACATTTCCAGAGAAGACTAAAGATAGAAAGACCTACCCTGATTGTGGATGGAACTGTACCATTTGCTCAGGGCTTAGATACAATAAAACAGTTTGAAGTCAGCTGAGCACCAGCATTCTCCTTCTTGCTTCTTGGCCTTCTGTGAAACAAACTGTTCTGTCCTCCCATGCCCCCCCCCCCCCACCATCGACTCTGAAACTGTGAGCCAAATGAATCCCTCCTCCCTTCAGTTGTATCTGTCATTCATTTTAGTCACTGTGGTGTAAAAGCAGCTGAGACAGAAGGCACCCAATTCGGAAACTGAAATGTTGAAGTACATTTATCACGTAAGATCTTCTTGCTGACCCTAATATTGCACAGGGTGATGGAGAGTCTCTGCAGATAGTCAGTTTCCTTCAAGGTCCATCTATGAACTCCCTTGTAAAATAAGGTTTTAGAAAAGAATCCTGTTGAGTCATTGGTCTTGGCAAAGCTGGCTTCACCTTTATGGATCTACCCCAGGGATGTGTCCACTCCTCAGCACTGTCATAATTTAGTCAGCGGGGCTCTTAATTGCTTCTCCCTTCCAAAAGACACACTGGTCCGTGACTCTTGATGACATTATACCGATTGGAACTAGTGAGCAAGGACCATCTTCATGAGGTGTTTGGGTCATGTCACCTTCACCTCAATGAAAGTGCTGTGTCCAGTTATGTGCATATGTTGAGAGATACCTCTTCCAAAGTGAAGAGATTGCTATATCCATCCCCTCTGATAGCCACAAAAAATACCAAACACTTTTGGGACCCCTTTGGATTGTAAAGAAAACATATTTAGCTGTCACTATGGCCCATGTCTTGAATAACCCTAAAGCTGTGGCTTTTCAATGAGGCCAGATGAAAGGAGACTTTGCAAGAACTTCAGGCTGCTGTCTATGCTGTTCTACCACTTGGACAATACGACCCAACATTCCAAGCCTCAGTGATACACAAGGAAACATCTGAGACAGGGATAAAGTATTGACAGGGCTCTAGTGGTAAAGCAGTCTTAGGACTGTAAAAGAAGTCATCCTCTTCAAATAATTATCTTGTGTGTATGTCCACATCCTGTAGTGCATGTGTCATTAGAGGACAACCTTGGATATCAATCTTTGCCTTCTACATTGTTTCAAACAGGGCCTCATGCTCTCCCCTGTGTAAGGCACACTAACTAGCCTGGGAGCTTCTGGAAATTCTCATTTCTACCTGCCATCTTGCTATAGAAGCCCTGGAATTACAGGCATGTGCTACTTTACCTGATTGTGTATATGTTCTGGGGAAACTGAACAATGTCTTGCCCTTACATGGCAAGTGGTTTTACCCACCATGCTATCTTTCCAGGTCAGTTCTGGTTTGGGTCTTGTGCCATCTAGTTACCCTTTGAACTAAATTGTTTGCCATAAACTGGGTGTTGTCTGGTCTACCATGACCTAAAATTTGACCAAATGCATTGCATCATCAAATGGAAGTGGTACATATGGTTGAGCTTAATAACCAGTAAGTTATGGAGGAATATGTTTTAAATGCTGATGGCACTTGGTTCTGTTATTTTCTCTCCAGTCACAAGCAGGGTATTATGGAAAACTATAATTAAGAGAAAACTTGGGTCTTGTTCACAGGGGTTTTGGAACACTATACCTACAGCACCAGAGTGACAGTGGCAATATTATATTGGAATGTCCCTACAGGACAGGGTGAGGGAAGCCCTGATAATTCATTTTGCTTGGAAAGGGAAATGGCTAGACACATCTATATACTGGTTTCATGGTCTGTGGCCAAAGGTTTGACTGGTCAGAAACTTGGAAGGAGAAAATAGAAGACAGTAGATATGTGGGTCTAACTCTCTGTTAAGGGCAAAAAGAAAAAAAATGGGTAGGCAGGTGATGATTATATTCTATGAGAATTCTCAACAAATTGCAACCTCACAGGAGAGGATTTTTCATACTCAAGTGAATATGATACCTGTTGGCCTTCCCCTGCAGCCACACAGTATGATCCAAACAAGTGACCATGGTGACAGAAATGAAAGTTGTATGTGTGTGGCTTGGGAGGAACCATGATTATTCATTTCATTCTTTTGTTCCCAGAGGCAGCTCAGAGTTGTTACCTAGGTGTCTAATGGACATTTCAATGAGTAAACAAGAATTACAAAACTCTTAAAATGTAGTAAGTAGGCCAGTTCTGAGAATGGCTTCATTTAAAAATAGAGGATAAGGAACATTTGTACATTTCAGTGTTTACTTCTATCTTAGGTATTTTTTATTGACACTATAAAACACCATAAGCAAGGCAAGTTATAAAAGCAAGCAGTTAATTGGGGGCTTGCTTATAATTTCAGACATGGCAGGAAGCATGGTAGCAGGCAGGCAGGTATGGCAGTGGAGCATTAGCTAAAAGCTTACATGTTGAGATAACAACTATGAAGAAGAGAACTAACTGGAATGGCATGAGCTTCTGAAACCTCAAACTCACCACCAGTGACACACCTCCTCCAACAAAGTCACACTTCCTAATCCTTCCGAACAATTCTATCAACAAGCATTCAAACATAAGAGAATATGGAGTCCATTCTCATTCAAACTACCACAACATGCATGCCTCACCCCCAGTAAATAAATGTAATAAAGAATTAATTTTAAATGCCACAGGCAAAACACAAACATGACATGAATGTGCTCTGGAGGTTTCCTGTTTACTCTAGGTTCCTGCCTACTCCACTAAGATGCCTGTCTCATAGCTTACCCTGTGACCTGAGCTGGCCATCTTGATTTGCACAATCACTTTTCACCTCTCTATACTTCCACTGCAGTTTAACTAAGATATTTAGATGCTAGAGTCAAGAAAACAATACGATAGGTTTGTGCTACTGACTTGATTTTTCATGCCTATCAGTATCTTTGAAAAATGTTTAAGGGGCTCTGTGGTGACTTAAAAGAAAATGGCCTCCAAAGGGATCGGCACTATTAGGAGGTGTGGTCTTGGTGGAAATGTATCACTTTCAGGGTGGGCTTTGAGGTCTCTTATATGCTCAAGATACTGCCTAGAGTCTCAGTTCATTTCCTATTGCCTGCTACTTCTCCAGAACCATGTCTGCCTGCACACTACCATGTCGAAACAATGATAATGAACTGAAACTCTGGACTGTAAGTGAATCACTACAACTAAATGTTTTCTTTGGTCATGGTGTTTATTCACAACAACAGAAACCCTAACTAAGGCAGGCTCAGAGGTTAAGATCACTTGCTGCTCTTCCAGAGGAACTGAGTGTGGTTCCCAACACCCATATCAGATTGCTCACAATAGCTTCTAAGTTCAGCTACAGGGAATATGATGCTCTCTTTTAGTCTTCACAGGTAAATGTACACACACACACACACACACACACACACACACACACACACACACACACACACACACAAACCAACCTTTTAAAAAAGTTTTCAGATGAGAAACATGGCCTGCCATTTTTGAAAATGACAAAACCTTCATGTATCATATCTCAAGACATCTTAGGGTCTCAGACAGTCTTGAAATTGTGTTTAAATAAGTTGCCACATACTCATCCAACTTAGTGCTTAAAGCCTAGGGTTGGTTCAGCAGTCTATGATTAATATTGAATTATACTGCTGTGAAGAGCTGGGTAAAGAAACCTGTTTCTGGGCCGGGCGGTGGGGCGCACGCCTTTAATCCCAGCTCTCAGGAGGCAGAGGCAGGCGGATCTTTGTGAGTTTGAGGCCAGCCTGGTCTACAAAGCGAGATCCAGGAAAGGCACAAAGCTACACAGAGAAACCCTGTCTCGAAAAATCAAAAAAAAAAAAAAAAAGAAAGAAAGAAAGAAAGAAACCTGTTTCTGACCCAGGAAGACAGCTCTGTAGTGATATTTTGTTTGTGCTGTAACAAATAAAGCTTTCCTGAAGATCAGAGGGTAGAGCTAGCCATTAGCTAACCATAGAGGTCTGGAGGACTGTATAGACAGACAGGAAGTGATATGGCTGGGCAGAGAGAGTAAGTGATAAGGAAGGATGTAGACAGGAGCTCAGCTCTTTTTCAGTCTGAGTCATCATGGAGGTAAGAGGTGACCTTGGCTGGCTCCTTTACTTCTCTGATCTTTCAGCATTTACCTCTATATCTGACTCTGGGTTTTTATTATTAAGAGCAATTAAAATTTTTGCTACATCTGGTTTCCAACTTGTGGGGCACAAATTCATGAAAAAGCTGCTTACCTATGGCTTTGCAGCCACCCACACAGGCCTGAGCAGCATGCCAGAGTCACTACCCTGCCAGCCAGATTTTCCATTCTTTTCCGCAAGCCCTCTGAGTGAGTTTAGGATTTTTCTGTTGCAACCTCTCTGCAGCAAACCCCACAGGCCTTTGGGTTCTGAATGCTGTCAGAGTTAGCTTCTCACCACCAGCCAGCTCTGACTTTTAGGCAGCTCCCACCACAGGTGTTTCTTCCCTAAGATCTCCTGTGTGCATTTTCCAGACAGTGGGTTTCCTCTTCTGGTGGGTTGTGGGGTTTCCCTGGGCCCCCTCCTAGGGCTGCTGCCAAGCTAGGTAGCATGCTTGGGCTTCTACTGTTCTATGCAGAAGAAGTCAGCCTCACATCTTCATCGTCATCATTGACAAATTTGATGAGACAATTGGGAATTCTTAAAGGGGGGAATTAGTTAAAAGAGAGTTTTTATCCCACATTTAAAAATGGGAAAGACTATTACAATGGAGGGAGTTGGGTCTCTATATGATAATATGGTGGACAATTTGAAAATGGAACAATTAAATGAGAGGATAATTTATGTAATGTCATTATAAACATTATAAACACTAAAAAGTTGATTAATATGAATACTAAAATAAAAGTTTTAGAAAAACTTATTAAAACAGATCATAGAGATAGTCAGACCCAGATAGAGGAATTTAAAGGAGAACCAATCTCAATTTTGCATTATAAGGTTAAAGAACAGCCTACTGTTTTTCAAACAACCAACTTAAATTTATCCAGTAACTTTACAGAAATTACCAAATGATAGATATCCTCAAGGCTGTGTAAGAGCTGAATGGATTCCTATGGAAATATTAGATTTAAGGAAACTCAAGGAAGTGCTGGTCTCTACGGCATGCATTCACCTTTTTTTGAAGCAGTTGTTGAACTCATGGTGAACTTGTAATAGAATTATCTCTCAAGACTGGAGAGACTTGGTTATAGCAGTCTTGGAGCCTGGTCCTCAATTACAGTGGAGGACCTGGTGGAAAGATGAGACTAGGACTATTGAACAGTGAAGTAGAGCTAGAGGTATAAAAATCTCCCAAGACCAACTGCTGTGGGATAATGCTCTTGTACACTGTAAAAAATTGTCACTTGCATTGGTTTAATAAAATGCTGATTGACAAGTAGCCAGGTAGGAAGTATAGGCGGGGCGAGCAGACTAAGAGAATGCTGGGAAAAGGAAGGGTGGAGTGAGGAGTCATCAGCCAGACACAGAGGAAGCAAGATGAGCATGCCAGACTGAGAAAAGGTACCGAGCCTCATGGCTGAACATACATAAGAATTATGGGTTAATTTAAGTGTAGGATCTAGTCAGTAATAAGCCTGAGATAATGGCTGAGCAGTTATAATTAATATAAGCTTCTCTGTGGTAATTTGGGAAGTGGCTGCTAAGTATTTGGGAGTTGTCGGCAGAACAGAAACTTCTGCCTACAACCAACTTCTTGGAGAGGGAGATTATGCTAAAGTAGAAAGCCAATCTCTATATGAAGACTACACCCTGGCTTTATGCCATGCAGCAGTTTTGAATGCTTGGCACAGAACTGAAGAAGTAGGAAAGAAAACTGAGTTATTTACTAAGTTATACAGGGCCCAGAAGAAACCTTTACTGATTTCTTACTAAGACTGATTTCAGCAGTAACTAGAATGATACCAAATTCAGAAGCTAGGCAAGTAGTAATTGAATCTCTGACCTTTGAAAATGCTAATGCACAATGGATGCAAAAGGGTAATTAGGTTGTTAAAGGCAAGATTAGCATCCTTAGCAGAACAGATCCAAGATACGGTCAACATTGAATCTCATAAAAATTGAAATGTCAAGTGTTTCAATTGTGGCAAACAAGGTCACAAAAAAAAAAAGATTGTAAAAAGGCATTCCTAGGAACAATGCTTTTTCTAATAATCCAAACAGAATGCCCCTCCCTTCTGAAGTATGCAGAAGGGAGACAGTGAACTAGTGAATGTAGATCAACAAGAGACACTCAAGGTAACCCTTTGCCATTGGGAAACACCTTGAGGGCCCTCTCACAGGCCCCCATGTCAAATTCAGTTCAGTTATTTCTGGTCATCATGGAGGAAACTCCTTCCCAGATCAATTAAAGAACCTAATGCCTATTGTAAAAAAAAAAAAATACTGCTCTGGATGATAGAAGAGCCTTAGGAAAAAAAATCAGGAGAAACTGTAAAGCAAATATATTGGCAAACTTCTATAAAAGAACAAAGACTAAAATTAAAAATAGGAATAAATGACATCATTGAAGGTCTTATAGACATAGGTGCAGATGTAGCAATAATTGCACCAGAATCTTGGCATTCAAATTGACCTCTTCTCAGCTTTTAGGGATTGGAATGTTATCTCAGGTAAAACAGAGCAGAAGATGGATTGAATGTATAGGGCCAAAAGAACAGAGAGGAAAATTAAAGCCTCATGTGGCTAATATAGCAATGAATTTATGGGGATGTGATTTGTTACAGCAATGGAATACTCAGATTAACATTCTTCCAATCTCAGAAACAAACCATAAATTAACATATATTTTGGGGGAAAATATTAGAAGGTATTATAAAGAACAATCACTGACCACTCAGGTTGTAAAAGAACAGGGCACAATAGCTGCTGATCTTTCAAAGGCACCAACAATCCTACCTTTAAAATGGTTGACAAAACTGTATGGGCTGAACAATGGCCTTTAACAACAGAGAAACTACAGGTCTTAGAACAGCTGGTACAGGAGCAGCTAAATGCTCAGCATATTGAAGAATCAACCAGTTCTTGGAATTCTCCTGTATTTGTTATTAAAAAGAAATCTGGTAAGTGGAGAATGGTAACAGACCTAAGAGCTGTTAATAAAGTGATTCAGCCAATGGGCTCTCTAAAGGATGGCCTCTTATAGTTATTGATTTAAAAGATTGTTTCTTCACTATAACCTTGCAAGAAAGAGAGAAAAAATTTGCCCTTACAGTGCCTATGTCTAATAATTCTCAGCCTGTTGAGAGATATCAATGGAGGGTTCTCCCATAAACAATGTTAAATAGCCCCATTCTGTGTCACTATTTTGTATATCAGCTGTTGGAAATGATAAGTAAGCAGTTTCATCAATATATAGTTTACTGTTATATGGATGACATTTTGCTAGCTGACACAAATGTAGATACTTTAGAAAGAATGTTTGAAGGAGTAGAAAAAAATTGCATTGTTGGAGATTACAATTTGCTCCAAAAAAATATGAAGAGGCGATTCTATTAATTACTTAGGATACAAAAAAAATCAACCCCAAAAGGTGCAAACTAGGGGAGATTAAGTACAGACTATTAATGTTGTTGGAGGGTTTTGCTCTCTTCTGGGGGGCCTGACATCCAGCTTCCAAATAAATCATACATGGAGGCTTATTATTACTTATGAATGCCTGGCTTAGCTTGGCTTAGTTTCTAGCCAGCTTTCCTTAACTTAAATTATTCCACCTATCTTTTGCCTCTTGGCTTTCATGGTCTCTTCTGTATCTTACTCTTACTCCATGGCTTGCTGTGTGGCTAGGTGGCTGGCCCTTTGAGTCCTTTTCCTTCTCTGGCTCCTAGATCTTAGATTCCTCTTTCCAGATTTCTCCTGTTTATACTCTCTACCTGACAGCCCCGCCCATTTTTATCCTGCCTTGTTATTGGCCAGTTCTTTATTAACCATCAGGTGTTTTACACAGGCACAGTAACACAGCTTCACAGTTAAACAGATGAACATAAACAGAAGTAACACACCTTAAAATAATATTCTACTACATCTTAATGACTTTGAAAGATTGCTGGGAGACATTGGTATCTATGGCCCACTATTGGAGTAAAAAAAATCAAGAACTGAGTAATTTGTTTCTAACCTTAAAAGGTGACAAGGAATTAAATAGTCCAAGAGAATTATCAGCTGAACCTGAGAGAACTGGCTTTGGTGGAAAAGAAATTACAGGATGCACATGTGGATAGTTTGGATCCTGAGCTTGATTTCATTCTGGTTATCTTACACTCTATGCATTCTCCTAGAGGAATATTAATTCAGAGGGAAGATATTATCTTAGAATGGATCTTTTTATCACATAAACAGAGTAAATAATTAAAAACTTATGTGGAACAGGGCTCTGAGTTGATTCTCAAAAGAAAATTGAGACTTTATCAATTAGCAGGAATAGACCTAGCAGAAATTTTAGTACCTTTTTAAAAAAGTAATGATGAAATTGTCAAATTATGGGCAGAAAGTGAATCAAATTTATAAAGAGAACTAACTGGATTCTTCCTCACATTGTACAGGGAACATCAATATCTGGAGCCCCTACGTTATATTCTGATGCAAACAAATCAGGAAAGGCAGGTTATAAGTCAGGAAATTTAAGTGGCTCAAAGCCCTTATGATTGTGTCCAAAGGTCATAATTATATGCTATTCTAATGATATTAATGGATTTTACAGTCCCCCTTAACGTTTTTACTGACTCTCAGTATGCAGAAAGTTGTTTTACACATTGAAACTGCTGAATTTATTCCTGATGAGTCAGAATTAACTTTGTTATTTAGCTACAAGAAATAATCAGATATAGAAATCATCCCTTATAACACATATCAGATACCATATGGTTCTGATAGGCTCTCTAGTACAAGGTAATGAAGAAATTGTTCAACTATTGATAGTAAATGTGTTGGAGGCCTCAGATTTCATAGAAAAACATGTCAATAGTATGGGTTCAAAGAAGGATTTTTAGATCACTTGGCAACAAGCCAAGGAAATTACAAGGAAATGTCCTACTTGTTTTTTTTTTTTTAATTTGTTTTTGTTTGTTTGTTTGTTTTTTGAGACAGGGTTTCTCCGTGTAGCTTTGGTGCCTGTCCTGGATCTCACTCTGCAAACCAGGCTGGCCTCGAACTTAAGAGATTCGCCTGGCTCTGCCTCCCCAGTGCTGGGCTTTAAAAGCATGAGCCAACATTTCTTTTTTTTAGCCCCTGGAGCTGAGGACTGAACTCAGCCAGGGCCTTGCTCTTGCTAGGCAAGCGCTCTACCACTGAGCTAAATCCCCAACCCCTTACTTGCTCTTTTTATACAACCACACTCCACAACCTACAGGATGTAACCCAAAAGGTACTCAAAGGAATGAAATCTGGCAGATGAATGTGTTTCATTTTATAGAATTTGGAAAATTAAAATATATACACCACATCACTGATACCTATTCAGGATTTTAATGGGCAACTGCTTTGAGTTCCAAAAAGGCTGATTCTGTAATTACACATCTATTAGAAGTCATGGTCATCATGGGGATACCTGTACAAAGTAAGACAATGCTCCATCATATGTCTCTAGTAAAATGAAACAGTTTTTTGCTTATTACAATATAAAGCATATTATAGGTATACCACACCATCCTAAAGGGCAAATCGAACTCTAAAGGATATGCTAAATAAACAGAAAGGGGTAATAAAGACCCCAGAGATAGATTGAATAATGCTTTATTAACTTTAAATTTTCTAAATGTTAATGAGAAAGGAACAATAGCTGCAGAGAGATGTCAGATAATAGAAAAAACTACAGAGTTAAATCAGCCTGTATACTTTAAGGATGTGCTGACATCAGAATGGAAACCAGGATATATGTTACATGGGGATAATGTTTTGCTTTTGTTTCCACAGGAGAATAAAAGCTATGGATGCCATCAAAATTGATAAAGATTAGATTTTAACAAGGAAGACCTCTTGAATAGAAGATGTGACAGTTCATCAACCAGCATGGTAATTCAATCTAAACTAACTTTAAAACTTTTAAAACTAACAAAAGCTTTTCATTTGATCAGCTATTACTTGACAAAAGGGAATCTCCCCAAAGTTAGGGTTGGGGCAGGGTTTGTTTTTGTCTTTTCAGGAGAATGAAGTCATCCAACTAAGGAATCTGAAGATCACTGAACAAATGAGACATGTGAAGAAAAAGGACAAATCAAATCATCCAGAAACAAAAAATGCCCCAAGAAAAAGAATAAATTGTTCTATTGATATATCATATCACCAACATGATTAAAATTTCATAAATCTTCCTGTTTTTTTTTCTGCTGTTCTCTACAGACACAAAACACAAATAAATGATCTTTTTGTAGTCCTAATCCGATTGAAAATTAAAGCCAGCTTTGGAGCTGGAGTGTGGCTCTCACCTTCTCTAAACCCAAGCATGCTTGTTAAAGTAAAATCCAAAAATTTCTTTCTCATGTCATAAGAGCCACCTGGTATGGGTCAGAAGAAAAACTAAAATTTAGGGACTATTCTATTGCCACTAATCTCAATCCTTTGGTTTGATTTTGACTCTTTAATACTTTGAAGGTATAAATATTATCTCAAAATTTAGAAGATTTATATACTTTAACTTTTGTCATGATATTGATCATATAGAGTACTAATTCTAGAAAAAAAGTTTTATCTATCTTCCTGTACATGATCTTGTTTGAGTCTCTTATCAGTTATCTAGGAATTAAATTTTTGTACTCTGAATGTATGTAACAAATTAAGGTTCTTCAACCTCTTCAAGATCTGCTGCATAGGACATTTAAAATGTTTAAGTTTTCTGCAGTGAACCATGACCATGCCTAACAGTGATCTTTGAAGTCTCCAAAAGAATGGGGCCCCACAACGATGATTCCACTTGCAATATGATATCGCCACTAAGCTGACAAACACTCCCTAAAGATCAGCTTTGGACTACAAACTGCTCAGGACAATTTTGAGATGAGATGATCTAGCCTCACAGACTACTCTAGCCAGTACTTGAGACAAGCCCTGCACTTTAGCATTATGCAGAGACTGGATAACAAATGATACAGCTACCTCTCCTAGACTGGACAATTAACCCTAATTTTTCTTTTCAGGATCCCCTAAAGATGTTGTTGCCCCCAGACAGCAGGAAGTAATTTTAAGAACACAATGCCCACATTCCCAAGAGGTAGGGAGGGTGGTTTTTGATCATTCAGTGGGTTATGGATAGTTGTCATTGTTTAGGGTGGTTGGTTACAAGTTATTATTGGTAATGGTCAGGAAAAAAGTTGTACCAAGGAGTTTAGATTCAGGGTTCTTCTGAAAAAAAAAAGGGGGGGGATATAGATATGAAAGGATATAAAGGCAGATTATTGAATCTAACTGAAAAGAAAAAGGGGGTGATATAGAAATAGGATAAAAAGGTGGATTACTGAATCTACTTTTAAACCAAAAGAGCAAGTAATAGTCTTAAATATTTTACATTGATATGGATCTTTGTTTACTGATACAAATTTAAGGTCATTTTTGCTAGAACATACTGTATACACATTTCTAGTTTTGTTCAAGGTATTGTACCTATACAGCTCATTTAACAGTCCTTGAAAGTTATTATTACCAACTATTTAGAATTAGGAAATGCAGGTTGGTAATCAGTAACATACAATCGAACTTGTAGTCATATTAAGTATGTTTTCAAGGTCAGAGATATATTTTTAGATAGACAAGTCATCTTCAAACACTTCAGAGATCTACAAACTATGGTATCTAAGATGTTTTAATAACATTGGTTCTTTTTTTCACAATGAGACATGTCTGCTCCTGGCAGCACCAATCTACTTCAGAAAAGAAGGGCAAAGGAACTCCCCAAGGAATTCAGTTTCTTTGTAGCAAAGGTTAGCGACTGGGCACGGAAGTGCTCGTCTCAACTGCTGACCGTATGCTGTCCAAATTGGACAGGCAGGACACAAGAGTGACTGCCAAACCTTGCCAAGAAAAGGCAGGACAGTCCTTCAAAAATTCTGTTTCACACAAGTCTGTCTTATATTCTAGGCCTGTAGGCTGAAGATTGATGCCCCAGCATTACAGAGGAACTTTGGTTGACTGTCCAGGCAGCCAGCCTTTTCTGTCATCTCATTTTGTTTGGAAGTCACCTGCTTGTACTTCCTGGTTACTCAGGTAATATTTCCTTCTCTGGTCTATGATGGAGTTGAAGACTTTATAGTTATAGTTTCCTTTGTTAGCAGACTCAGAAAAGAAACTCATTAAAGAGTTGTAAATATAGTGTGTGTGTGTGTGTGTGTATATATATATATATATGTATATATATATATATATATATGTATATATATATATATATATATATATATATATATCTGAGAGACGTTAAATTTAGTTTGGTAATGCAAGTTAGACTAGAAAGTAAATTAGGTAAAACCTTCTGGACTCACCAAAATAGCATAGACAATGGAGTATTTTCTCTGAATTTGTCAAATGTTTATGGACTAAGGCATTGTTGATGTAGTTATTGCCTGTATATATTGTATATAGTTATTGTACTTACTGCAGAGGGAAATGTGATATTTTGTTTGTGTTCTAACAACTAAAGCTTGCCTGAAGATCAGAAAGTGGAGCTAACCATTAGCTAACCATAGAGGTCTGTATAGACAACAGACAGGCAGTGATATGGCTGAGCAGAGAGAGTAGGGGATAAGGATGGAGACAGGAGCTCAACTCTTTTTCAGTCTGAGTCATCGTGGAGGTAAGAGGTGACCTTGGCTGGCTCCTTTACTTCTCTGATCTTTCAGCATTTACCCCTATATGTGACTCCGGATGTTTATTATTAAGAGCAACTAGAATTCGTGTTACACAGCTCAGCAGATTTCATGCCCCAATGATTCTGAGAGTGAAGGACTTGTTGCTAAGCATAATAATGATTTTAATCCTTGGCACCTATATGGTAAGAGAGAAGTGACTCCCACACCTTGTCCTCCAACCTCCACATGCACAAATGTATGTGAACACACACATATCCCCCCTCAAAATAAATGTATAATAAAAAAAATTAAAGAAAATTAAGCACTGGGCATTTGTGGCACATCGTGTCTTTAATATCAGCACCAGGTAGGCAGAGGCAGGCAGACCTCTGAATCTGAGGCCAGAGAAGTCTACTTAAGAGTTCTGGGATAGCAATGGTTATAGAGAGACCTTGTCTCAAAAAATCAATGAACAGAAACTCTTTTTTAGAAAAATGCAGTCTGGTAGATGGCTGTGAACTAAGGTCACCTCACAGTATCTCATGCCTGTTCCTCAGCACCCATTTCCTTTACAATAGCTTATGGCTTTGGTAAGTATTTCACCAGGTTATCACTCGCATTTCCTTATTTGACTGGGGACAGACGTAGGTCTTATACATTTTACACTTGCACAAACATTTGGCTCCCAGAATGTAGGGATATTTTCACTATCTTTTAAACAAGAAAATACTGCTGGGTGTCATGGTGTAGGTCTTTAACCCCAGCAACTGGAAGGCAGAGGTATGTGTATTTCTGAGTTTGTGGCCAGCCTGGTCTAAAGAGCTTCAGGACAGCCAGGCCTATAGAGACCCTGTCTTAAAAAAACAAACAAACCAAGCATCAACTACACTACAAAAATAAAATACCGGTTTAGTCACACTTTCTGGCTGTGTAACTATGTCAGTCTATTTTATTCCATTCCAAGTTTATTTTAAGTCAGGGATTAGGTTACTGATGCTTATTTGGCCTAGAGACTTCTGGCCTGTCCTTCCCTCATGGTTTCTCAGTCATCTTCCAAAGCCCGAGAGCAACTTTTGTGGTCTCAGCTGATTTCACATGGACCTTGAACACACTTCTCCATGTTACCAAAACCTGAGATATGTTAATCACAACTGTTCAATGTATTGTTGCCAATCCTGGTAGCATGAGGTGGATATCAGCTGAGGTGACATGACAAAGCCTAGTATCCTGGCAACCCACTGTGTCTGGTCTTTGCAGCATCGTGGTCTTCATCTGTAATGTAAGGAGCTTCCCCAGCCCCTCAGAGCTTCATCACCTAACCCCCTTCTAGTCAGCAGAGCAACCTCCTAACATAGAAAACCCACACATCTGCATCTGCATGTCTGCTCACTCTCTAGAACAGTCTGTGGTTCAAGACTCCTTTGGCAAACCTGTCTCCAAAAATATTTACATTATGATTCATAACAGTAGCAAAATTATACTTATGAAGTAGCAATGAACATAATTTTATGGTTGGAGGTCATCACAACATGAGGAACTATATTAAAAGAGTCACAACATTAGGGAGTTTGAGAACCACTGTGTAGAACAATTTGCTCTTATTCTTCTGAATTTGTTAAGTTTTGCCAGATACAAGACGAGACTGAGTATAACAACACATGCTTGTTACTTTAGCCCTTAGAAGGCTGAAGGAGGGGATCATGGGTTTAAAAGACCAGTCTAGGCTACATAATAAGACTGTCTCTAATAGTAATATACTGTGTACTTTAAGAACAGCTAAAAAAGTTAAATAAAGAAGTGATAAATGAGGTGAGCTTATTAGCTCTATTTAATCATTTCATATTATACATGTATCAAAACATTATACTGTATTTCATAAACACATGTAATTATATGCCACTTAAAACTAGTGGGGCTGGCAAGATGGCTGTGTTAAAAGGCACTTTAGCCAGCCTGACAGCCTGATTTTAATCCCTAAAACCAACACTGTAGAAGAATGAACTCCTCCAAGTTGTTCTCTGTCCCACAAATGTATTGCATCTAACACACACACACACACACACCAAAATCTCCTAAAATCCCCCAAACCCAATTATCCCATAAGCTAGATTCACCTACATATACCTGATGGGAAGCTGATGGAAAAAAGTCTATGTATCCTTAAAACCAGAAGGCCTCAGCAGCACCTGTTAGCCTTTTCATACTGTACAACGACACCCTGAGCCAGTCTTTAGTCCCAAACATTTCTCGACACATTACAAAAAGAAGTTCCACCTTTACACACTGAACTAAAATTTATTTTCAAAAGCTAAAGAAAGCTTTATACATCCTTTATAAAACAAATATTCCAGACTTGGAATTAAGCAATGAGTGTTCAATATTATAAAGCTGTTTATAAGAGTAGTTTAAGTAGTGGTAACATTTAACCATGTAAAAATGTCACAGAATTCAAATCATGACTTGGATCTTCAATGATTCAAGTACTATGGTCTCAATAAGGGTTTGGTCAATTTTAAGATTAAATTCCGTAGTGTCTGTGAGTCTGTAATTACCACTTTCCATCATTTCACGGTAGGATAGCTGGCAGCAGTGGCAATTCCACAGTGGTTGTTCCTGTCTTTGGCTATATGGAAGAAGCCTTTCATGCCCCATTCATCACCCCAGCTGAAAGAGATTCAAGGAAATGAGAGTGATTAATAATTAACACGTAGTTAGCTCTGAGTGCTCCAAGATCTACACATAAACTATACAGAGCACTCATTCCTGTCGGTCTAACTGTGGAAACTATAGGTAGATGCTCGTGCTTTCCTCTAGCATTCTTTTACTTTTTTGAGACAGGATCTCTCACTGAACCTGGAACTGACATCCCCTCAACCGCCCAGCACTGGGGGTACAGTAGTTATAGTACATGGCTTATATGTGGGTGCTGGGGAGCCAAACACAGGTCCTCATGACTGAGTGGCAAGTACTTTGTCCACAGAGTCATTGCCTCAGCCCCTCACTTATTTTGAGACAGGGTTCTGTGTAGCCAAGATTAGCCTCACTAATTCTCTAAAAGAGGATGCCCTTGAATTGTTGGATCTCCTTCCTTCATCAGTGTTGGGATACAGGCACGCCCACCACACTAGGTTTTACGTGGTGCTGGAGACTGAACACAGGCTTCTGCATATTCTAGGCAAGCATTTTACCAACTGGGCTACATCCTTAGTACCCTCTTAACTTTTAAAAGGAAAATGAGGCAAACTGGGATTTTAATAGAATGCTGTGTCTCCACGTTCAATGTTATGCTATATCTCAATGAAAAATAACTAGCTGGGAGACTTAATTCTGACAGGTTTTAAGGCTGGTGAGAGCTGAGAACAAAATGCAGATAACACAGGGAAGCACATGTGCTAAGGTTTCTGCTGGCCATCTCTTGCTGAAAACTAGAAAAAGAAAAGCAGGCTAAAATCACACAGGTCTCATAGCCTTATTTTAATTTTGGGGCCAAATTTGGAAATTCAATATTACAAATATGTATGAATCTCCCCAACAAGCTTAGTTCAGAATCTTAAACACAAATCCTTCACTCTAAATGTGAGAAAGACTTCCAGGATTTTATAATTTGACTGGCATTGAAATATTGACCCCCCTCCCCCAAGAACTCTCTTTTCAATTTGAAATACAACATTTAGAATCTTACCTGTTCTTGGCAATCCAAAATCTATTCTTATTTGAATCTGTCCCTTCATATCCATAGCCAATCACCAGAACCCCGTGGTCAAGTTCCTGGCTGCTGCAATTCGGTTCATAGTAAATGCCTGGCAGTTAAATGAACACTGGGTGAGAGGTTCCAATCACCATAGGACAGTGACCCACCCTGTCCCCCACAATGTCACAGATTCCAATTCTGTAGAAGATACTAATTAAAAAATGGTAGTGGCGATGCTTGGTAAGGTGGTGCATGCCTTACTCCCAGCATAGCAGAGACAGGTCTCTAAGGCCAGCCTGGTCTACATGGAGAGTTCTAGGCCGGCCAGGGGGACAATAATAAAATCCTATCTCAAATACTGAGTCCAAGCTGCTCTCCAACTTGCTATGTATCCAAGGATGGGCTTGATTGCTGTGGGATGCTCTGTATTTCTAATGTGTTGCTCTGAGAGGTTAATAAATAAAGCACTGATTGGCCAGTAGCCAGGCAGGAAGTATAGGTGGGACAAGCAGAGAGAATTCTGGGAAGTGGAAGGCTGAGTCAGACAGACACTGCCAGCCACCGCCATGAGAAGATGTTAAGATACCGGTAAGCCATGAACCATGTGGCAAGGTCTAGACTAATAGGAATGGGTTAATTTAAGATAGAAATAGACAAGAAGCCTGCTGCGGCCATACAGTTTATAAGCAATGTAAGTTTCTGTGTTTACTTGGTTGGGGCTGAACGGCTGTGAAACTGACAGGTGAGAGAGATTTGTCTTGACTATGAGCCAGGCAGAAAAACTCTAGCTACACTTGATTGCTTGGTTTTCCTGCCTCTGCCTCCTGAGTGCTGGGACTACATAAATGAATTACAACACCTGGCTCATGTGGTGCTGGGACCGAATCAGGGCTTCAAGAATGCTAGGAAACACTATTGACCGAACTACATTCTTATCTCAATTAAAAAAATTCTATTGTTTTAAAGCCTGTGGTGTCAGGACCTATTTTCTACCTAGTCCCTGATGTATGAGCTGGCTCTTTGGAACCTATTCCCCATGTTGGGATGTCCTGTGCAGCCTTGATGCAGGGGGGAGAAGCTTGGTCCTGCTATAACTTGATATGCTTTGTGGATTCCCAAGGGAGACTTTATTCCATCAGAATGGAGAAGGAGGAGGAGTAGATGTGGGGGTAAGAAGGGAGGTGGGGGAAGAAAATGGGAGGAGAGGAGGGAGGGGAAACTGGTTAGTATGTAAAATAAAAAAGGAAAAAAAAGATTAAGAAAATGTTTCACAAAGATAAGAAGAAAAAAAAAAAAAACCTTTAATGCCAAACTATCCCACTCTAATCCCAGCATGGTAAGAAATTTTGAGAACCATGTATCTTGTGTTAGATATCTTGGTCTTAGCACTGGTATTGGTATGCTTATCTACTAGCATACCAATTACCATAACCCCTGCTACTTTTAAATCTAAAGACAAAGCTTATCAATGAGCAAGCTTTCTCTCCCCTCCCCCCTACAACTGAACAACAGACCCCTAAAAGTCCTAATTATAGCAGTAAGAAATCTTTTGGAGAAAGATCCAGCTATTGGAGAAAGAGTTAGGTAAATTAGGTTCTATCTATAGAAGCAATTCACAATATTTAAATATTCAGATGGTAAGATGGCTCAACCAGTAAAGGTGCTTGTTAAGAAGGCTCAGGGCTGAGCCGGGAGGTGGTGGCTGCACTCCTTTAATCCCAGAAGAGGCAGGCAGATCTCTGTGAGTTCGGATCTCTGTGAGTTCAAAGCCAACCTGGTCTACAAAGTGAGTTCCAGGAAAGGCGCAAAGCTACACAGAGAAACCCTGTCTTGAAAAAAACAAAACAAAACAAAACAAGAAGGCTCAGGGCCTGAGTTTGATTCTGAGGCCACACACAGTGAAAAGAACTGACTCCTGCAAGTTGTCCTCTAACCCCATATGCATGCATAGACACATTCATCCCCCAAGAGGGTGCTGAGAGATGGCACAGCAGTTAAAGGTATTCCCTGCTCTGTAGGGAACCTAGTACCATATTAGGTGGCTTACAATTAATTGCCTCTTAGTCCAGATCCAGGGGATCTGATGCTTCAGGACTCTGAGGGTACCTGCACTTACATGCACACCCCCAACATAATTAAATAAGATAAACCTTGAAAATGCCTAATCAGTCAAATAGAAACATCTGCCCATTAAATGCAGACTCAAAATTCCAACAGTCTTGGGAAGCAAAACTCATCATAAAGGCAGGGTGGCACTAATTCTAACAATTACCTTTACTGTAGAACTGGAAAGACGGATGGCTGGCATCTATAGCGACAGCAATAGGCCCCACAAGTGCCACAGCCTTCATAAGGGCCTTCTCCAGCTGAGGGATATCCACGTAGCCTGTGTCATTAGCTGCAGAAAACTCAGGTCTGTACTTACAAGTTCCATCCTTTGAAAGTTAAAGGAGAGACTTGATCATTAACTGTTTACTTTTTAGAACATGAGTTCTAGAAACAAAACACTGTGATGTGCAGCTCACAATGTTAGGTCAATACTCAAAAACCATCCCTCGAAACAGAATGCTGTTAGTTAGTTACCCACAAAGTACAAACTCTGAAAACCGGTCTGGTAATGTTTCCTTTTCTGAAACAAAGATGAAATAAATCAATTACCTTTCCTTCATAGGGATAGGACTCCTCTGAATCCAGACCTTTGTTGTTAAAAACATACTGGAAGGCATAATCCATCAGGCCACCATTGCAGCCCTGATTGCCTTCAGCCTGAGAACAGTCCACGAGGTTCTGCTCACTCAGTGAGACGAGTGTGCCAGTCTTAAGGCACATCTGTCCTTCTAGGGCCCCAGTCGCACTAAATGCCCAACAAGAACCACATTGGCCCTGAAAAGAGAAAGAGATCAGTGGTTTACAAGACAAAGACAGCCAACAGCTTTTACATATGCATGCCTTAAAAATAGTAAACAGGAAGCTGGGTGTGGCCATATATGCCTGAAATCCACCCGGGAGATTAAGGCAAGAGGATTCTGAGTTCAAGGCCAGGCTAGACTCTATAGTGAGATCCTGTTTCATTCATGCTCCAAAGGTGTAATACACCAAGGATCAGACAGATCAGAATACTGCATGGGGTCAAGGCTAACGCACAGAGAACAGAGAGAGGGTCTAACAGGGCCTGGCCCCTCTCAGGAGCTACTGGCAGTTGATGACTACTGGGGGAGGGAAACCATCTTCAGTGACGTCAGTGAAGAGTGGACCATGCTCTAGTGGGGGGACAGCTATGTCATGCCCTGTGCACAGCAGGTGGGTGGCCCTGGTTAAACTCCATGGGCTACAGAAGGAAAAGACTTGAGGGTGGGATGGGGACTTGTTGGGGGTGTTGGTATGGTTGACAAGGGGATGTCAGGGGCTGAGTGTATAAAACCTCCAAGGAATAATAAGAACTCGCATATCACACTGCATTATAGCAAAGCAAACTCCAATTCCTCCATGGCCTTTATGCAGGAGAAGGTATGAACCAGGCAGGGTCACACCTGATTCTTTACGGGGAAGGGGTAGGTATGTATGTATGCCAGAGGCCAACCTTGGGTATTATTGCCTCAGTCACTATCTACCCTGTTTTCTGAGACAGGCTGTCTTAATTTTATTTAGCTGGAACTCATTGATTTGACCAGGCTGGTGGGCCAGTAAGCCCTGGGAACCTATCTGTCTGTCTTGCTTCCTACTCACTGGCATTATAAGAGCTACCACATTGACTTTCTCTTCCAAGTGCGGACTCTGGGGATCAACCTCAGGTCCTCATGCTCGTACAACTGAGACTTCTCCCAGCCCTCATACCTGATTCTTTATGGGAGTCACACAACCTTTTTCTCTCCAGTCCACAGACTTGGGGACCTGAAACAGCAGAGGCTCCTGAAATACCTTCCCCTTCCTGTGCTTCTGGTGTTTATAGCCATTCACCAACTGCCGGAACTCCTCATTGGTCTTCCAGGAAATGCAAACAAAAAGTTGAAAAGGTGAGATAGCTTTGTAAAAAGAAAATGGAGAAGGTACAGAGAGTCTGCATCATGTCACACTTACCATGTCACCAAAGGCATTCATCTCCATGGTGAAGCCATGCTTCCCCTCACTGTATTCCCCATTGTGAAGCTGGATCATTTTCATATTCTTCTCCCACACTGCTCTCCTCCATTCTTCCTCATTCTAAAAGCAAACATGGAACTGGCAGTTTTTATTTTTGCTAAAAATCCAGGGGAAGCCAGGTATGCTGACACATGTCTTTACTCTCAGCACTGGGGAGGCAGAGGCAAGTGAATCTGAGTTCAAGGCTGGTCTCCAGTGAGTTCCAGGACAGTAAGAGTTAATAGTGAGACCCTGTCTCCCCCCCAAAGGGAGTTGGCTAGGGGCCTGGAGAGATGGCTCAGTGGTTAAAACCGCTTGTTCTCATGGAGGACCCAGGTTTAATTCTCAGCATCTCATATAGATCACAACCGTTCATAACTCTAGTTCAAGGATGCACATGATACACAGACATAAATGCAAGCAAAACACTCATACACACACACACACATATACATACATACATATTAAAATAAAAAAGTCTTTAAAAAATCCAATCCTCCTGACCAAGCGGACCTATTGTAACAGGGAGAGCTATACACTCTGGAAAGCATTCTTCCTCCCCAAAGCACACAACAGAGATATTTGTGCTCTATTCTGTTCACAATGGGTATGTGATTGGGCTATTCCTGCTAAGAGCTGGCTTCTAGAGACTACTCTGGCTATAAACTTCCAAGAGCAAGGAGGACCGTTCTTGCCGACGCTGTGAATGTTACAAACCGTGCCATACAGCCTTCTGTATGTGGACTTCCACTGGTGCCACTGGGCATCAAATGTTTGATTAAATTTTGGAATGCCTAAGGCTGTTCCCAAGCACAGGATAGCCAGGAGGAGTAAAAGATTCATGGTTCAAATACCTAGGGAAGGAAAAGAAGAGGAAATGAGAATCCAACAAAGCCTTTTTCTTTTATAGACAGGGTCTCATGTAGTTCAGGCTGGCTTTGAACTCTTATTTGGCCCCATCTCTCAAGCGCTGGGAATTTAGTCTTGAGCCACCAGCCCAGCAGCAAACCAGTTTATTTAAAATAGTTAAAATCACTTTATCAAAGCAGAAATGTCTTTCCACATGTTAAGAAGTGTGGGTGTTGAGTGGAGAAAAACAAGCCAGGAATTAATCTTTGAAAGTTATTCGATTCGGCTGTTGAAATGAAAACCTGCCAAGTAAGTGGCATAGGAACTGGGATAAACTCTTTTCCATTATAGTGCCACAATAGTCTTGAGTCTCCTCATAAACCTAAGAGGGCAACTTGGTCCAGGTTATTTACTGACAGTATTTTGTGACCTCAAATGGGGATCAGGAGTCCCTACAGGTAGGGTGCCATCTCACACTTTAAGTAATGCACAGCTGGAGAACTGACTTTCCAGAACTGAAGCCTCCGGCGATACCTCCCTGGGTGATCCTGGTTCCGGTTAGGGTCCAGGCTGGGCCGGGCCGGGGGCTTGACGTCCGCTCTGCCTTCGTAGCCACCGCCCACGGGTGTTATGGCGGCACAGGGAGCCCTGGGCCCGTGACCGGCTTGAAGGGGTCCTGCTGCCCCTTCGGGTCCGGTCAGGCCCGGAGTCTCGCGGCCTGACGACGACCCCGCTCGGCAACACAGGCCCGTCCCTCCGCGGAGGCCGAGGGACCACCCCTACCCCGAGGTCCTGGCCCATCCTGAGGTCCCCAGAACCGGTTGCAGATGCTGTGGTCCCCAGACGCTCCATTTTCCTTCCTATACCCGCTCGCGCAGCGTTTAGGCCCGCTGGGGTCACTCACCTGGGGCGGCCAGATACTTACAAGGACTCCGCAGACTCAGCTCCTGGGAGGTCGCTGAGGTCCGAAAATCTGGCGGAGCTGCCCTGGGCTCTGGCTTTAAAGCCTCCCAGGCTGCGGCCCCGGCAGCGCCCGCCCCCGCACCATCATTGGCTGTGCCTGCCTCAGGGCGGAGCCTGCGGGACTCCAGGCGCGTGACGCCGCGGGTCCTAACCTGTCCAGCTGGGTGATCGCCAGGGGCCGAGGAAGAGCTCCTCCCTGGAGGGTGGGTGTCCCTGTGGTGCCTTGGTCCAGTAAGATAGGCTCGGGAGCAAAGGTCTGCTGCGGAATATCCACCCAACCCTCCTTTTTTTAGTCTTAAGAGTTTTAGATTAAAATCTGCGGGGTGGAAAGCTTTTTTAGCCCACAACAAAGCTGGGTCTTAAGTGGAAGAAGGCAGGGCCGAGGGCAACAGTCTGAGCGGGCTTCCATAGAAGTTAGAAAAATCTAGAGATGGGAAAAATAAATCCAATACGATGAAGCTATGGTCAGCGCGTAGCTCCTCCAAACGCCGCACTTCCTGCCTTACCTAGTCACAGATTGTTCCTTAGGAGCCTTTCCTTTCAAGCCTGCTAGAAATTATTCACGTGGCGGGGGTGTGGGTGTGGGTGTTGGGGGGTGGGTGGGTGGTGGCTTTTAAAAAAAAGAAAAGGAGTTGAGATCGATGAAAGCTGTTTTTCCTTCCTTTCTACTCTGCGTTATGAATTATTTTTCTTCATCTTAAAATGCTTCTTCTGGAATTTGATAAATTCGACGAAAATGTATATATATATATTTGTTTTAGATAGGGTTTATAACGTTTCACTATGTAGACTAGGCTGGGTTTGAACTCACAGAGATACTGACTGCTTCTCAAATATTGGGATTAAAGGTATGAAACATTACACACACACACACACACACACACACACACACACACACACACACACACACGCTCTTACACCCTCAAGAAAATTTGATGCTATCCACTTCAGTTTTCTCCAGCCTCCCCTCAGGTGAGAGTATATTTAATATGAAAGTTGTAGTTGTATAGCTTGAAGAAATTCTTGGATAGAGGGGAAAAAATACAGATACAAGTAAGGATTTAAGGACAATAATTCAGAAAAGTGTAATTTTTTTAGTCAGATAAGAACTTTTTCTATTGGCTATTCTGTTTAGAAGTTCATTGAGCTGTATAATCTTTCATTGAGTTAATTTCAATATGTGATTTTTTTTATTTGCAATGTCTTTTATAATGAAGTTTAACATTCTATTTTTATTTATTTATTTGTTTTTTTTTTTTTCAAGATAAGGTTTCTTTGTGTAACAGCTCTGGCTGTCCTAGAACTTTCTTTGTAGACCAGGCTGGCCTTGAACTCACAAAGACTTGCCTCCCTCTGCCCCCAGGTGCTGGGATTAAAGGTGTGCACACCATCACCTGGCTAAAATAGTATTAAAAAAAATAATTTTGTCAGGCAGTGGTGATGCACACTTGGGAGACAGAAACAGGGGGATCTCTGAGTTCAAGGCCAGCCTAGTCTGTAGAGTGAGTTCCACAACAGGGATACACAGAGAGACCCTGTGTTGAAAAACAAAAACAAACCAAAAACAAAACCAAGAAAAAATTTTAAAAGTCATATTCAGGGCTTGGTGAGATTGCTGAGTATTATGGTTGCCTGAAGCCAAGCCTAAGAACCTGAATTCAATCTCAGAGATCTATATGGTGGAAAAAAAGAGATTTGACTCCCTAAAGTTGTCCTCTGGCCTCCATAGGGGTTTTGGCACATGCACATCTACAAAAAAATGAGTTTTTAAAAGGTGTCTTTAAAAAACTTTTAAAAAAGCATATTCATGCTGGCCCTGGTGGCAGATTCCAGCACTCTAGAGGCAGAACCAAGTGGATCTCTATGATTTTGAGGCCAGCCTAGTCTACATAGTGAGGTCCAGCCAAGGCTACATAGTGAGACCTATTTCATAAACAACAACAAAAAGCATATTTGTTTCAGAAAAAAATTAGAAAAATAAACATTTCTTGTCTTCCCCATGGTCCTTTTCTAGTTTTGTTTTTTAAACAAGAATGAGGTGATGCCTCAGCTTTTCCAGAGGAATCTGAATCCGTTCCCAGGGCCCAAACTGTGGTTCATAACTGCCTGTAATTCTGAGTCCTGGGGGATGATGCCCTCTCCTGGCTTCTGCAAGCACTCCTGGCATACATATAACTTGTGCGCGCGCGCGCGCGCGCGCGCACACACACACACACACACACACACACACTGTGCCTATGGGTAAACGCTTAGTGAAAAACTAAATTGAAGGATCTACATAAATTTTGTGTCTCAATTTAAAAACAACAAAGAGAAAAGGCCAGGCTTTCTAGAAACAGGCATTTTTTTTTTTTTTTTTTTTTTTTTGAGACAGGGTTTCTCTGTGTAGCTTTGTGCCTTTCCTGGATCTTGCTCTGTAGACCAGGCTGGCCTCGAATTCACAGAGATCCGCCTAGCTCTGCTTCCCGAGTGCTGAGATTAAAGGCATGTGCCACCACTGCCCGGCTGGTGTGTTTGTTTTTTGAGAGAGTCTTACTATATGACTGAGAGACTTACTTGACCTCAGTCTGAAAATCTTCCTGCTTCAACCTTTGGACTGCTGGAGTTACAAGTATGTGCCAAAGAATTCAGCTGGAATAAATTCTGTTGTTGACGGAACATGGTCTTGGGCAAGACTACTAAGTTACATTTTCATGCCACCTCTTTTATTTTGAAATGGTCTCTCTGTGTTGCCCAGGCTGGCTTTGAACTTGTGATCCTCCTGCCTCGGCCTCTTGAGTAGCTGGGATTCTAGGATGGAGCCACCAGACCAGGATTCAAACAAGTGTTGTGTGTTTGGTTTGGTTTGGTTTTTCAAGACTGTTTCTCTATGTAGCCCTGGCTGTCCTGGAACTAGCTCAGTAGACCAAGCTGGCCTCAGATTCAGAGATCTGCCTCCCTCTGCCTCCTCAGTGCTGACTGGGGTTAAAGGCGTGCACCACCATGACCAGCCAATTTATTGAAATTTTTTATTGACATCCTTTGGCTGCTAGAAAGGCTGTTCTAGAAGTTCTCAGCTGATTAAAAAAAAGTACCTCCTAACCCCAAATTAATCACAGTTTTCTTTTTTAATTTTTTTTAAAAGTAGCTGGATGGTAGTGGTACATGCGTTTCATCCCAGCACTTGGGAGGCAGAAGCAGGTGGATCTCTGAGAGTTCATGGCCAGGCTGGTCTACAGAGTAAGTTCCAGGACAGCCAATGCTACAGAGAAACCCTATCTCAGGGACTTTTTTTTTTTTTTTTTTTTTAAAGCTCTTTCTGATGGCAATAATCAGTTTTCAAAACAGTCATTCATGGATGGGAATAAGTACCCACCACCTCTAGCTGGGATGGGGAGCAGATTTAGAACTTGCTATATAACAAGGAGATAATGCAAAGCAAGAGAAGATGATGCTTTGGGATGAGGGTGGGGACTCGGTTGGGTATGCCCTGACTGATTGGAGGCTATCACTTGGATGCTGGGGGAGGAGTGACCAGAAATGGAACATCCTTGTGGTTGACTTGGGGACTTGGATTTGGAGAACATACCTGGTATTGTCTGGTTCATCTGGGGTGGGAAGTAGAGGGAAAAAATGAAGTCATCAGCTATTGAGTAAGTTTTGAGATTCAGAGCTATTCACCTAGGCAATGGTTTCTTTTCTTCTTTGGGTCAGAGTTCTGTGCTGCTTAGTTATTCCATTGTATGTTTGTTTACTCAGTCTATCACAAGCAATCTAAGTTATTTTAACACGTGGGTTTTACAGCTGCCCTTGGGCCACAGCTCACAAGATTGCACTGGGCGGGAAAACCTGCCTCTGCTTTAAGCTCTACACCTTGAGCAACAGATTGGCAACAGGTCAAGCAGAAGTGCCCTAGAGAATGGCACCCCCTTGCCTTTTGGTGTGTGATATGGTTACCCTGGAGAAACCATCAGGTCCTTTTATGGCCTCCAAATCTAACTTAAGCCAAAGAATATTGAATATGGGAGACAGCCACTAAATCTTGATGAATGCTAATTATTAAAACAGTCATGTTTTAGTCATGTGGCTGAGCTCCATTTTTTGATAAAATACAGTTGGCTGAACTTCCCAACTCCTATTTTCTTGACGTGTGTGTGTGTGTGTGTGTGTGTGTGTGTGTGTGTGTGTGTGTGTGTACTGACATGTTTAATGCAGTGGTATTCAAGACAGTGATGCCACTTTATATTGATCTCCAATGTAACTACCCTTCCAAATTTTTAAAATTCATGAAGCCGAGGATTATTCTTTAAAAACACTATCCAAACTGGGGATGTAGCTCAGTTGGTAGAGTGTTTGTCTAGCAAGCATGCTTGGAGCCCCGGGTTTGATCTTAGTACTGCATAAACTGGCCTAGTGGTACATGCCTGGAATCTCAGCTCTCAGGACTGTCCAGTGTCTTCCTCTGCTACACATTAAGCTCAAGGCCAGCTTGGGATATAAAAGAAATAGAAAATGAAAGAAACAATATGTAGTTGTTCCCCCCACCCCCATCCCTCCACACACTGTGCAGACCGGAACTGTATTCATTATCTCACAGAAATGGAGGTCAGGAGTCTGAAGTTGTCCTCACTGGGCTGAAAACGAGGTGTCAGCAGCCCCTGCTGCTCCTTTGGCTGACAGAGCACCACTCTAATCTCTGCGATAACACTGTTTTCTTCTATGTGTGTCCTATCTTTCTCTGTCTTTGTTCTCCACAGACACAGTGACTGCCTTTGGGACTCAAACAGGTAATCATTCAGGGACAATCCTTCCTTCCCAAGATCCTTAACAACATTTGCAAAGACTTTGCTGTAGAAGATAAGTTCCTGGTTGCAGGAATTAACATTTCATATCTTTGGCAATTAAGTTCATTCTGTCACTTGTAGCCTAAGTAAAAGTGCCCTCCCTTCTTCTCTCTTTCCCTCCTTCCCTCCCTTCATTGACAGGGCCTCTTGTACCCCAAGCTGTCCACATATAGCAGAACTGATCTTCCTGCCTCTACCACCAAATGCTGGAATGATAGGTGTTTGCCATCATGTCTGGTTTATGTGGTTTAGGCATTCAGCCCTAGGCTTCATGAATGCTAGGCAAGCACTCTACTAAACTATAATCCCAGCCCTATGGTCAGTTTCTCAACAAGTCTGTAGAACACTCTGTGCTCCCTAATAGTTGGGGCTGTTCATGCTGGGTGGTGGTAGCTCATGCCTCTAACCCCAGCACTTGGAAGGCAGAGACAGGCAGATCTGAGTGAGCTCGAGGTCAGCCTGGTCTACAGAGCTAGTTCTGGGATGGCCAAGGCTACATAAAGAAACCCTGTCTCAAAAAAAACCAAAACCAAACCAAACCAAACCAACAACAACAAAGTAAAAAGTTGAAGCTGTCCTAACTAGGAACTTCCCATACTGTCATACTGTCATTTCTTTGTTCCATCTAAGTCTCAAATCTGTGCCTCATGTGCCTTCCTACAAACATCTCTCTCTCTTTCTTTCTCTCTCTTTCTCTCTCTCTCTCTCTCTCTCTCTCTCTCTCTCTCTCTCTCTCTCTCTCTCTCTCTCTCTCTCTCTCTCTCTCCCTCTCTCTCACTTTCTTTTCCCAGAGCTGAGGACCGAACCCAGGGCCTTGTGCTTGCTAGGCAAGTGCTCTACCACTGAGCTAAAACCCCAACCCCACCTACAAACATTTTCTGCTTCAACTTTCCCTTGCAATGTTTGACCCACTCTTAGAAAAAAACTTAAAAAAAAACAAACCCAAAACATTATAAGTGTGTATATGCACATAAGCCATGGTGTGCATTCTACATGACTTCTGCCGTCAGAGGACAGCTGCAGGAGTTGGCCTCTTGTTCTATCATGTGTGTTCTGGCAAATAAACTCAGTTCACTGGGCTTGGTAATAAGTGCTGATACCCAGTGATCCATCTCACATCCGGCCTTTTGCCCAGGGTTTTAAGTAAGTTTCAAGACTCCCTACACAAGAATTTTACTAAGACCTTTCCTCTTTCCACAGCCATCCATCTGATGAACTCTGCCTATGAAAGCATTGCTTCAACCCAGCCTTTTTCTGAGGTGTTTCCGGTTCAGGCTAGGGGAATCTCTCCATTACACTAGACCCAATTAATAAATTATTCCTTTACTCATGCAAGGACTTGTTCCCCTCCGTCCCCCGATTTCATGTGTCTCATTATGGTTCATGGTAAAGACAGTGAAGATCTTTGTACTGTGACAGTCAGGTGCACACACACCTGACCTGGGTTGTTTCAGGGGAAGAACGTCACCATGTGTGAGAACCCAGCACTATGGCAGCGAAAGCCTTGCTAGAGCAAGCTGTGGTAGTGCTGATTCAGGTGGTATCATAGCTGAATAACTCTGAAGCTTCAGGCACAGTTCTGAGCACTTCACACATGCTCCTGCCGTCATTCCTGTAACAACTCTGAGATAATTCTCAAACTTCCTGGAGGGCTTGGGAAAGCAGAGAATTGAAACTCACCCCTGGATCTTTTTGTTCAGTAGATTTGGGACAGAGCTCTAGAATTTTGCTTTTGTATATGTAGGTGCATGTGTGTATATGTGTGCCCACAGATGCTTGTGCATGGATGTGTGTGCACAAATGTATGCACATGGAAGCCAGAGGTCTTAAGTCACTCTCCACATTGTTATTATTATTATTACTATTATTATTACTATTATTATTATTTACTGGAGATCACCAATTTGGCTAGACTTGTTAGTCATCCAGCTCCAGGGACCTGCCTGTCTCAGCCTCTTTTCCCCACCCAACTCTGGGTTTACAGCCTCGTACTCCTGTGTCTGGCTTTTATGTGGGTGCTGGGGATCTGAACTCAGCTCCTTATGCTTGAACAGCAAACACTTTACCCATTGAATTAATCTCCCTAGCCTCTAGAATTTGCTTTTTAAAAAGTTCCTAAGAGGTGCAGGTACTATAGATTGGTAACATGTCAGGTCCCTTTCTAAAGTGAAGAAGTAACTTAAGTGAAAGACAGGCCAGCGTGGCCTTTAAAAAGGAAGCCGAGCTTTCGGGCTTTTGCTGTCTACCTTTCTGCTAGCCCGCATCACTAACAAACTCAACTCTGGGAGTCCCAGGGCACCTGGGGAAGCAGAATGTGATTACTGGGGCCAGAGGAAGTGAAGCTTCAAGACTCCCCTGGGCCAGTCTCTTGACTCTGATGCAGATGCCAGCTCATCTGGTGTCACCCTGGAAGGAGGAAAGACAGGTGAGCCATGTAGAAGGTATGCTGCCTGGTCTGGACTGATATCTGAACTTTCCTGCCCCACCAGACTTCAGGAGGTCATTTCGCCTTGTGTCTCCTGGGTGTGGCTAGGAGACAAAAGCCCTGCACCTTCCCTAGGATGGATTCAAGGTCAGGCTTATAAGCCTAATTAGGTACCACACTTAAGTGACAATCTCAGGTACTAAAAAAGTGGGATTCATTTATTCATCAGTTCTAAAACTCAATACATAAAACATTTTATATATGTTATATAAATAGACAAATATATTTGAGATCACAAAAAAGAACTAGAAGCATGTAGTCGAGCATCTCAAGTTCTCTCCAGGATTCCCTCAAAAACCCAAACCAAGAAACTATCCCCACAATATGCTTTGGAAGTTTTGCTAAGTTACTGACTCCACAGTCTCCTAGTCCCTCCCCAAGTTTCCCACAGCAACAGCTGTTGCCTCCCTAAATAGGTTTCAGACCCATGACTGTGGTTTAAGTAAGTGCAACTGAACTTCATCCTGAAGTCTACATGCTCTCACAAAGAAGTCATGTCTTTGAAGAACCGATCTCTTTCTGAATAAGGAAGCTATTGTTTCCTGGGGTTCACTGCTAAAATGACAGCTGAAAAGCATAGGAAGAGCTCAGCATATAATACATAGTCTGACCCACGCAAGCATCACCAGTGACCAAGGTCTGGGCTGGGTGTTTCCAGGTTCTTGGTGCCATTTACTCATTTGTTTAGTTATAGATAATTTCACTCATTTATTCTGTATTTCTATGAGTGTACACAGGCATGTGCCATGGCATGCATGTAGAAGTCAGAGGGCAACCTGTGGGAGTTGGTCTTCTCCTTCTACCATGTGGGTCCCAGGGATCAAACTCAGGTTGTCAGGCTTTGTTTTGTTTTGTTTTATTTTATTTTATTTTAATGGGGTCTCAAGAAATGAGAGGCTGGTTACTAAAGTGTATAATCTGAGTAGTTCTCTCTACTAGGGGTGTTTTTTCTTTCTGGTTTTATGAGACATGGTTTCTTTGTATAACAACAGGAATCCTCGAACTTGCTCAGTAGACCAAGCTGGCCTCAAACTCAGAGATCCCCTGCTTCTGTCTCTCAACTCATGTGTGTGCCAAAAACACAGGGCTATTTTTTTATTTTTTTTTTTTGACAAGGTCTTTCTGTTAGAGCTTGGGCAGGCCTGGGACTCACTATGTAGACCAGGCTGGCCTCAAATTTATAAAGAGCTGCCTGTCTCTGCTTTCCAACTGCTGGGATTAATGGTCTGCAGCCCTGACTCTACTCTTTGTTTTTGAGACAGGGTTTTGCTGTATCTGGTTAGCCTAGAACTCAGAGTCTGCCTACCTCTGCCTTCCTAGGGGTAGGACTAAAGGCATGTGTAGTAAGCTTTCTCAGTGGACTTGCTTTGGGCTGCTAGCCGCAAATAATGACACAGAGACTTATTATTACTTGTGAAAGCTTGGCTTTTAGCTTAGGCTTGTTCCAACCTAGCTTATAACTTAAATTAACCTGTTTCGATTAATCTATGCTCTGTCATGTTGCTTTTTATCTACCTTCCTTCCATTCTGAATGTCTGACTCCCTCTGTGTCTCAACGTTGTCTCTCACATGCCTAGATTAATCCTGAGTTTCTCTCTCTGCCCAGAAGTCTGCCTAACCTCTTCTACCTAGCTATTGGCCATTCAGCTCTTTATTAAACCAATCAGAAGGTGCCTTAAGCAGAGACACATCTTTATAGTGTACAAAAAGATTATCCCACAACACAATGTCCAGGGGATAGTTTTCTATTTTGATTGATTGATTTGAGTCACATAATCTTGACTGTGAATGTTCCTTCCCACACTGCATATGACTTTAATTTTATACACATCCAATTATACATATGCATAGATAGTAAATAGAAAATTCTCCCTGAAAGCTCACTGGAGCACACAGTTTATTTTACTGCACACATACCCAAAACCAGTTCAGGCTGGATCGGTGGCCCTTTACTATCCAGTTTCAGCTGTAACTGGATAGAAATTGTTTGCACTTGATGGTTGTCAAGGGGAAGAGAAACTTATTCCATTGTTTGGAGCAGGGAGTACATGCAGCAGGTGGGGTGCTTGGTTGCTAGGTGCCTTATTAGGAGAGAGGTGTCTGTGCACAGCATGCACAGACTGGGGTCCTAGATTGCCAAGTGTATAGACAGAGGAGGGGTGTGCGCCTAGCCCAAGCCAAGTGCAATCTCAGGTTGCTAAGCTACTCTCTGCATTTGTCTGCCTTACAAGTAACAATTACTTTTTAAAAAAATGCATCCTGTTCATAAAATCCTCTGCCCAGATGTTGCCCGCTCCCCTCAGATGACAATAGAAGAAGGTATCCTGGTTTTGTGACCCGGCCACATGGTGATGCAGTGAGCCTTGGAGACTGGCTGTTCTACCTCAGTGTCTCCTTGGCCAGCACCCTAGGTTTTCTGTCTAGGGAGCAAGGATGACACAGGTGGGTATTCTCAGGCTAATTAGCATGTATACTGGGATAAGGCCTCTGAGTTCCACAAGGTACCCATGCTTCTGCACAGCCCTCCCACCCCCATACACTTACCTAGATTCTAAAGGAGTTCCACAAGAAATGTTGCTGCTGTGTGACATTTAGCACCTCCACATCCAGGGAGCAAAAAGAAAGTCAGCAAGATACCTCAGCAGGTTAAGGTGCCAGTAATGTGCCGGCCACCCTATCTATCCTAATCAGTGAGCTCCAGGCTCAGCAAGAGACTCTGTCTTAAAAAATAAGGTGGAGGACTGGGTGGTGGTAGCACAACCTTTAATCCCAGCACTTGGGAGGCAGAGGCAGGTGGATCTCTGTGACTTCGAGGCCAGCCTGGCCTACATAGTGAGTTCCAGGACAGCTAGGGCTGTTCCACAGAGACATCCTGTCTTGAAAAACAAAACAAAACAAAAGGTGGAGAGAGTAACTGAGGAACAGACTGACATCAACTTTTACCTGTACACTTACATTTACACGTGTGAACACACACAAACATATATATACATTCTGCAGACACACAGGAAGAAGCAACAAGGGAGTTCCAAGCTCCCTGGGAACGTTTCAAAGCTTACAAAGGACATGAGAAAGGCACAGGATTTATATGTCCTGGGACCAAGGGTTTCCTGAATCCACTTGAGACCTGTTGAGTTCTGGGGTCGTGTCCCAGGATCTCAGGAAACTGTAGCCACATTGGCAACAGTTTCTCTCTTAGCCTAAGAGATGTCACCTGTAATGCTAATTTAGTGTGTGTATATCACAGATAAGACCCAGTGTGTGAAACAAAATCTCTGGCCTTGAATGCTTCTGTGGAGATGGATATATAACTTAGTTCTGCTTTCCCTGCAAGAGGAGATGATGATGATAACAATTATTATTATTATTTGTTATTATTATTGCAGTGTGGTGTGTGTGTACATGTGTGTTCTAGTGCTATAGCATACATGTAGAGATCAGATAGAAGTCAGATCTCTCCTTCCACCTGTAGAGCCATCTCATCCACCCTCACTGGAAAAATAATGAACCAGTCAATACAAGGAACAACTTTCATTATCATTTGGCCCAGTTTACCATTCCACTCATGAAGACTGAAATGCAAGCAGAAACTTAAGACCAGTGTTGTTCTCTTTTCAAGCCTTGGCTTCATCTATTATAAAATAATGAGTGATGATGACCTCATAAGACTATGAAAAATGAGATGGGATAACAGTGGTGTATAAACCAGACACTTTTCATAGTTTCTCTCTCGAAGATGTATATATCCTTGAGAAATGAGTCACCAGTCAACATAAAGCCACACAAATACTGCAGCTGAATACAGCAAATTTTTCTCATTCCTCTTTTTCCTCTCTTCATTCTTTCCTTCTTCCTCTTCTCCCATCCCTCCTCTCCCCTCCTCCTCTACCACAGTTTCCTCTTCTTCTCCTCCTTTCCTCCCCCTCATTCTTTTTCCTCTCCCACTTTCTCCTCTTCCCACTCTTCCTCCCCTTCTTTCTTATAAAATATTCAAATTCCACTGGAGAAAAGGTGTTGGCTTTGAGGTAGAGGGTCTTGAGTAGTTCAAATTTGATTTGCTTAGTGCTCACTTGGGGAAGGAGGCCAGAATAACGCAGGAGACAGACTTGGCTCTGACATCTAGTGCTTTGGTCAGATCTATGGGACTGGACTCTTCCTTTTCTAGTAACCTCCACATGTTCCTGGTAGGGAGAAAGTGTAATGTGTTGAGATGGAAAGAGTGGGGAGCTTGGGATGATTGATGCTCACTGTATGGATGCAGGAAGTGGTGGTTTTCTGTTCTTTCATTTTGAAAATCCTTGTTGAGTCTCTTCTGTCAGGCTTCAGGATTACCTATACCGATATACTCCTGTGCTGGGTGGTTTACAATCCAATGAAGCAGTAGATAGTGATCAATATTTCCTTTGAATCATTTTTTTCTATTGAACTAACATCCCAGGTAATTTTCTTATTTTGGGGATCCCTAAGTGGTGAGATATTCTAGTTTATTTTTTGTTGCTATAATAAAATACTTGAGGCTGGATAATGTATATAGAGAAGACATTGACTTAGGCTCACAGTTGAAGGATAAAGGTCTAGTAGTCATAGGAAGGGTTTCCTGGCTATGTTAGAGAGATGGAAAGGAAAATGTGTGTTTTCTTAAGGGACACATGCACAAGAGAATGAAAGAACTAGGGAGGGGGCCAAACTCTTGGTTTTATGTCTTTCTACTTCTGCAGAACTAACCCAGTCTTGTGAGAACAACATTCCTTCCAAGAGTGGTGGCCTGATTATCTAACCACCATTCACTAGGCATTACCTCTCTCAATAACATCACAATGGAGACCAAGACTCTAACACAGAAAGCTTTGGGAGAACAAATTATATCCTTACATAACATAAGGTTCACATAGACACGGAATCTCTCTGATTGAGGGGGTCTCTGCCCCCTGAGATTTCATCTTGTAAAAGCCCAAATGTGTTGTTTGTTACTCACTGTCTTTAAAGACACGCTGACAAAGCTGGCTGGTGCCCTTCATCGTGGATGGAATGTGACTCTATGAGTCAGGTATTTCTGGCCCACTGTAAGGGCTCACAGTCTCACTGGCTCTGCCTCAGTTCCTTTGGTAGTGACCTGGCATCTGGTCCTAGTTTTCAAGGAGTCTATAACTGCAATTGAGAGGGAGGTCCTGCGCAGCTGTTGTGGTGACCTGGAGAACGAAGGAGGATATTTCCACTAGAGAGAACAGGTGATGGTGGGGATGGCGTAGCTGTCAGGCTTGCAGACATGGAGTATAAATCAGACACTGTCAGACCTTTCTCAGAGGCCAAAGAATCATGTTAGCAAAATAGGTCCTAAAAACGTTACAGTCTTAGCAAATGTCTAGGATCTTATATGGCATCAAAATTGCAACTTTTTACAACTAGTGTCACACTAGTTTTTTTTTAAATTATTTTGGTTTTTCGAGACAGGGTTTCTCTGTGTAGCTTTGTACCTTTCCTGGATCCCACTCTGTAGTACAGGCTGGCCTCAAACTCACAGAGATCCACATGCCTCTGCCTCCTGAGTGCTGGGATTAAAGGCGTGTGCCACCACCGCCCGGCTGTCTTCCTCTGTTTTATATCTGGTGTCACACCATAGCTGTCTTTGTCTATTTTATCTATCTATCTAAATTTTTGAGACAGGGTTCCACTGTGTAACAGCCTTGGCTGTCCTGGAACTCCGTAGACTAGGCTGACCTGGAACTCAGAGATCAGACTGCCTCTGCCTCCTAGGTGCTGGAATTAAAGGTGTGCACCACTACCATGTGGCTTATTTATTTTTATTTTTAAAATTATTTTTACTTTATGTGTTTTGCCTACATGTATGTCTGTGCACCACATTCATGGCTAGTGCCAAAAGAGGGCATCATAACAGCTGGAACTGTTACACAGTTAGGAGCCACTATATGGGTGCTGGGAATCCTCTGGAAGAGCAGTCAGGGCTCTTAATGGCTGAGCTATCTCTCCAACTGTTCTACTTTACATCTGGTGTCACCAGGGGTATCTTCCTCTGTGTCTTTTATATCCAGCATCACCATGGATATCTTCCTCTGTCCATTTTATGCCTGTTGTCACACCATGGATGTCTTCCTTTGTCAATATTTACAGAGCATTAATTCTTAGGCTACGGCTTCCTTGGGGAGAAAGAGAAATCCTCCCATGGTCTTGACTTTTCCAGAGAGTTCTGGCATCCTTTTCCTGATGTTCTGTTCTTCCTAGTCAGCCCACACAACTGTACCAACCATTTCTTTGCAGTAAGTCTGTTAATAGCTCCTCCTGCTTCTGCCTCCTGAATACAAGGAGAATGTGCTCAGATGAAATTACTGAATATATGCAAATTGGGTTAGGATGCCGGTGAATTGTATGTATAACACAATTTACAGGTTAAATGTGCTGGCCAGGAAGCAGAACAGGAAGAATAAAAAGATTTCTTGTTGGCTAGGCATTGGTGGCACAAGTCTTTAATCCCAGCACTTGGGAGGCAGAGGCAGGCAGATCTCTCCAAGATCAAGGCCAGCCTAGTCTACAAAGCAGATGCCAGGACAGCCAGGACTATTACACAGGGCAATCCTGTCTCACAAGAAAAAAAAAGAAAGATCTCTTGTCACCTGCTGTACTTGATGTGGTCTCATCCAAGGAAGAAGTTAATGAGATACTATAGACAAAGACTGCAGACGTGAACTGGAGTCAGCGTGAGACTCCGTGTGTTGGCCTAGGTCTAGCTTCTCTGGAAGGAAGGAAAGAAGGGGGCAGGGAGGAGAAAGGGAGGCCAGGAGGGAAAAAGGGAAGGAGGGGCAAAGGAAGGAGTCAGGAAGAGAAAGAAGGAAGAGAGTAGTGAAGGAGGAGGAAGAAAAGGAAAGAAGGCCAAGCAGGCAGGAAGGAAGAAGGAAGGAAGGAGGCAGGTGTAGGTCTGTGAGCAGGGATGTGTGATTTTGAACAATAAAAACCCCTCTCTGGGTGTCAGTTCCTCCATTTATAAAACAGAAAAGAAAGGCATTGAACCTTGGACCTTTTATGTGACTGCCTCATTGGGCTGTACAATCGAGATAGTTTATATACAACAGAATTCACCAATTTTAAGTGTATATTTTGATAAGTTTCAAATACTTAAAAAATACATAGTTATGTAACTATCACAATCATGCTAAGGAATATCTCCATTCTAAAACCCCCCTCCTCCACACCTGGCATCAACCCATCAGCTCTCCATCCCTCTAGCTTTTTTTATTTAATCATATTAAATTTAATTAATTAATTAATTAATTTTGTGTGTGTGCTATGTGTTTTCAAGTGCCCACAGAGTTCAGAAAAGGAGGTTGGATTTCCTGAAGCAGGAGTTAAAGGAAGGTGTAAGCTGTCCAACCTGGGTTCTGGGAGCTGAGGTCCTCTGGAAGGGCAGCAAATGCTTCTAACCACTGGCACAATCTACAGTCCCTGGCTTTGCTTTTATTAGAATTTCATATAGCCAGGCATAATGACACATGTCTGTAATCCCAGCACTTGGGATGTGGAGGCAGTAGGATCATGAGTTTAAGGGCACCTTGTACTGTATATCAAGTTTAAGACTAGTCTGGGCCATATGAGACTCTTAAAAAAAAAAAAAAAAAGGAAGGTAGGAAGAACCTCATGGGAACAGGCATGTGTAGTATGTCTTTGTTACATCTTTCATTTAGCATGTGGTATTATTTCACATTGTCTTTTTGTATATCTTTAAAAAAAGAAAACAGACCGTTCATGTTCTTTGTACATTTTCTATTGGGTCATTGGTCTCATTATAAATTCATTTTTAAAGTAAGTTCATTTTTTAAATGTCAGTGGGTAATATGAAGGTTACTTCTAGTTTTTCTAAAGTTTCTTGGCTATGTTTTCCCACCCAGTGGCTGTTGGAAGTGCTTGGTTCCTTCTCCTCCGTAAATTGCTTGGGGGTGCACGCTCTTTTGTGCCTCCCTGTTCTGAATCTCACTAGTGCCCAGGGAGGTGGGTTCCTCAGAGGAGGGTTGGTGAAGACCGCTTCAACCACTGCTTCTTGTCTCTCATTCATGTGTGGCTTAACTCAGTCGAGGTTACAGCTCCAGCCCCTGATGTTTGTTATCTCCTTTAACGGAGCCTGAGACCAGACACCCCACGGTCAACGGACAGAAGAACTCTGACCTCATCATGCTTTGTTTCTTGAACCTTGAACACGTGGAGAGCAGGGTATCTATCTCCACAGCGGCGACTTCGCAATTCTTAGCGAGAATAGCACGCTGGGTAAGTCTGTGGAGTAGGAAACCTACTGTGACAGGCAAGGAGGTTTCTCCATTCTTGCTCAGCACCAAGGGCTGGCCGGACCCTGACTCCCATTTCTCTTCTTTCTCAGGCTGCAGTATCCGGAGGTACTATGGAGACCTCTCTGTTACTGGGAGCCTTGCACTGGGCAGTGGCAGGGAAGTGCAGGCCCTGATTCTGTAGGTGAGTGCCAGGCTTCCTGGGGAAAACTTTCAGCCTACAGGGGTAGGCTATAATGTGTAATTGGTGTGACATTCTCTTATGGTATTTTCCCTAGCAAGAAGCTGCTATATACCAGCAAGCCTCGGTGCCCAGCTACCAAGCACAGGGTGTCAGCAGACATCCATCTTGTTTTCAGGACAGGCAACTGGCCCCACACTAAGGACACAGGGCCTGCTTTATAAACTGCTGTGTTCCTGTTTAAGTCCTATAGGAAGCTTGAGTGTGCTCCCCAGAAAGACATGGGAACAAATGGGTGTCTGTCTGTCTGCCTGCCTGCCTGTCTGTCCATTTTTGAGACAAGGCTCATGGAGCCTAGGCTGACCTTGAACTTGTTATATGGCCTGAGAACAGTCTCATATTCCTGATACTCCCAAGTACTGGGTTGACAGGTACAAGTCGCCGTTCCCACTTTACACAGTGCTGAGAATGGAACTCAGGGTTCTGTGCATGCTGGGCAAGCACTCTACTGAATGAATGGTATCTCCAGCCCTAAGAAACAACTTAGTGCTGTTACCTGGTTTTTCTTTCTATTCTTCCTCAATGTAGCACAAAAGGGAAATGAAGAGGGTGTAAAACAGTGAGAAGGAATTTGGAATTAGTGATAATAGAAGAAAATGGTCTTGGTGCAACTCCAATGTCCACTTAAAATGCTTTTAGTCAGGAGCTGCTGACTGGAGATAACTGGGGTTACAGACACACCTTGATATGTTCGGATTTTGTGTAGATTTTGAGGATTCAAAGTCATACTTGTACAGCAATTGCCTTACCCATGGAGCCATCCCCTCAGTCCTAGAATTTCCTCATGGAATTTTCTGAGATTTCAATTTCTTTCTTTTCTTTTTCTTTTTGTTTAAGATTTATTTATTTATTTAATTTCAGTTTTTTCGAGATGGGGTTTCTCTATATAACAGTCCTGCCTGTCGCTTTGTAGACCAGGCTGGCCTCGAACTCACTGAGATCCTCCTGCCTCTGTCTCCAGAGTGCTGGGATTAAAGGCCTGTGCCCCCACCACCCGGATTATTTATTTATTTTCAGTGTTTTGCCTGCAAGTATGTCTGTGTGAGGGTGTTAGATCCTCTGGAACTGGAGTTACAGACAGTTATGAGCTGCCGCGTAGGTGCTGGGAATTGAATATCAGTCCTCTGGAAGAGCAGCTAGTGATCTGCTATCTCTCCAGCCCAGATTTCAATTTCTTTTTCTTAGACGGGGTTTCTCTGTGTAGCTCTAGAGCCTGTCCTGGAACTTGATCTGTAGACCAGGCTGGCCTAGAACTCACAGAGATCTTCCTGCTTGTGCCTCTCAAGTGCTGGGATTAAAGACAAGCACCACTACTGCCTGGAACAGATTTCAGTTTCTTAACCCAAGAAATCTCCCCTGAAATCTGAACACTCTCCATATCTTTAGAGTTGGTGATCACTAAATATATTATCCTCAGGCAGGGACATTATAAAAGGATTTTGGAGAGTTTGGTTCAGTGGTTAACAAAGGCCTTTCCAAATTCTTTTTTGTTTGTTTGTTTGTTTTTTGTTTTGAGACAAGGTTTCATAAAGTCCAGGCTGTTCTTAAATTCATTACGTAGGGGGCTGGTAAGATGGCTTAGCAGCTAAAGGCCCTGGTGAGTTCAATCCCCCAAATCCAAATAGTGGAAGGAGAGAACTTATTCCTGAAAGTTGTCCTCAGATTTCAATATGCACATCATGGCATGGGTGCAACCACACATACATAGAAATAAATAAACAAAATGCAAGAATTTTTAAAAATCTACATGAATAAAATGGTTTAATACTTAGTAATTTAAAAATGAGACACTATGTAGCCAAGATGACCTTGAACTCCTGATTTTCCTCCTCTTCTTCCCAAGTGCTAGGATTACAGGCACAAGTCATCATAGAGTGTGATTCTGGGGTCCTGAGAGAGCCTGGGAGCCTTTCTCAACATCTCTTGTGTGGGAAGACCATCTGTTCCATGCTCCTTTGCCACACAAATCACCATTGTGCAGCCCCACGGTGAGTTTCAGTGAGTCGGTTCTACCACGTGTGACACAGGTAGGCTTGGACTCACAGGTATGTTTGTTCTATGGTTCATATTCAGATGTGTGGCCCAAGTAGTTTACTTTAGCAACTATATTCTTTGTCTTCCTTGTGCTCTCCCAGGCATTGAGCATACTGTCATCTCCGTGTGGGTGCTCTGCAAATAGTAATTGATGGTGACCAGGATAATGATGTTGATGAATGGCTCCATGAAACTGTTGAGTCACTTGACTGGAAAGGCTCAGGCATAGCAGTTATGTAATGTTGCTTCACCAAACAGGTAATGTTTCATACCTCAGAGCAACACAGGACATTCTGCCTGACAGTGCTTAGTCACTGTTTCTAGTCCAAGCCCCAAAGGTATCTCTGATTAGAGACTTTCTGAAGGCCAGTGGTTGTGTATGGTGACTGTTTATTCAAGGGACACAACTGATTCTTTTGGCTCAAGATCCACCAAAACTTACCAAAACTCCCACAGAAATTAGCCATTAAGCAAATGAGAAGATGAAGCCAGAAGTCTGATTCAGACAATAAAAATAATCTAACTGACATGAGACACACATACACACTTTATTGAAAATTCAAATTTTGAACCTAGGATTGCCCTACTTAAAAATCCAGTAATTAAATCAACATTTCCTTAGGCAATAAGATTCTTCATTGTTTTACATGAAGAGTATATTGGAAGCCAGATGTGACTCACAGACTCATGGTGGTCAGTCAGCCCAATGAGTACTCCAAAAAAAGACAAGTCCTTTAGAGAAGGTGAATTCTCTACAGAAAGCATCTATTTGCACTTTTGGAAGGACCCCGCAAAGCACATCATTCCCAGTCTTCTTCTTAGGGGACGAGGATGCCTAGAAATTCCTCCTCCTCTCTCATGAGAGGAGCCTTTTGGGTCAAGTATTCAGAGAAGCTAGCTCCTTCTGTAGATTCTCCACCCCCAGGGCCATGTCATATTGTCAGTGTGAGCAGAAGGGAACACACTTCCAGGAGATAAGTAACCCTTCAAAACCCAAATATGTACCTCAAAATGTCTTTCAAGCTTTTAAACAAATTCATGGTATTTGGTACTGATGACAGGGTAGAGAAAGGGATATTTTTATTTGATGGTAACTGGTGTAATTATTGTTTTTAGACAGGGTCTCGTGTATTCTAGGCTGATTTCAAACTTGATATTCAGTATCCTATTTCTTCTACATAGGAGTAAATAAATTTCTTCTATATAGCTGTCTGCTGATATGCTCAACTGTGATCTATTTCTGTAATGCCAGAAAATTGGGAATGTTTGTAATTAAGAAAAAAAATGCAGCTGGCTATGGAGGCTTGTGTCTGTAATTCAGAAAGTTCAGCCAGGAATATTGTGAGTTCAGAGCCAGCCTGGGCTACATAGCAAGTTCCAGGTCAGCTCAAGATGCACAGTAAAACCCCATCTCAAACAATAAAGCAAAGCTGTACATACTGTTTGTCTCAACTTATATCTTATTAAAGCAGTTGTCTAAGTGGGAGATCATGTGCTTCATGTCATGATTTTTCTCATAGTATAGATTGTAATAGAAAAAAAAAAAGAAGCCTGAAAATAACCTAAAAGCCCACCAATAGAGAAATGTGTAATTATTGCTACATATGACGGTTAAAAAGACTAGGACAAAGGGCTGGAGAGGTGGTTCACTGGTTAAGAGCATGCACTACTCTTCCGGAGGACCTGTAGTTTGTTCCAACACCCATGTTGGTGGCTCACAGCTGACTATAACTTCAGGTCCAGGAAAATCTGAAGCCTCTGACCTCCTTCCACATAAACATACATACAACAATATGTTACATGTAAGAGACTCATTTTGGGGGTCAACAAGATGGCTCAGCAGGTGAAGGTACTTACTTCCTGGCCCATTAATCCTTGGGCCCACTTGTAGGAGAGAGAAAATTCCCACAGATTAGTCTTTGGCCTCAACACATACAATGTGGCAGGAGTGCGTGCGCACTAAATATATATAAAAAAAGATGACCTTGAGGCTCAGTTTGCCTTTGGAATATACATAGACTAAAGTGAGAGCAGGAGTATCTGTGGATGTATCACAGAAAAAAAGGCTTTAAGTTAAAAAAATGTAGTAAGAGCGGCTAGAGAAATGGCTCAGTGGTTAAGAGCATTGGCTGTTCTTCCAGAGGACCCAGAAACACACACACACACACACACACACACACACACACACACACACACGGCAGTTCACAACTGTCTGCTTAATTATAGTTTTAAGCACACACATGGTGTATAGACATATATATATATATGACCATATATATATATATATAATATATATAATATATATAAGCAAAACATCCACACTCATAAAAATCAACCAATAAGTTAATTAATGTTTAAAAAGATGAAAGAAGCCAGCCAGGCTTGGTGTCTAATTTTTGTAATCCAGGCACCCCAGCACTTGGGCGACAGAGATAGGCAGATCTCTATGAGTTCAAGGCTAACCTGGTATACCTAGCAAGTTCCAGGCCAGCTCAAGATGAAACTTATCCATGTGGGTAAAAATGTTAGTATAATCTTACTCAAGGCATACATCCATAGAAACATAAATCAATAAAAAGGGATAGTCACACTCTCATGTTGACTTTTGTGTAACACATGGTTGCCAAGATCAAACTATGTGCCCATTAGTGGGTGAGTGAGTAAAGAAAATGCTTACATATGCAACAAGACTTCTTTTCAAAAGGTGGGTGTGGTGGTCTATGCCTTTACTATCAGCCCCTGGGAGGCAGAGGCAGGTGGATCTCCATGTGTTCGAGGCCAGCCTGGTCTACGTAGAAAGTTCCAGTGATAAATTTGGAGGACATTCTGCTAAGTGGAACAAAGCCAGCCACAGAAAGACAGACTACATGACTTCATTTACTTGTGTAATCTGGAAAAGTTGAGTTTATAACAGGGAAGTGGTGGTGTCCACCTTCTGGCTAAGGTCAAATGTAGAATAGAACAGTGATTCTCAGAGGCTAGGATTGGAGGAGGAAGATATGGGGATTGTTGGTCAAAACACATAATTTCAGAGAGGCAGGGGGATATCTATGACCATAGCAACCTAAACTCACTAGGTTGCTTCAGACAGGCAAGATGAATAGGTTTTGAGATCTATATATAGCACAAAAGAGTGACAGAGTCAGTAACATTGTATGATATTTTTCAGAATACTTACATTTCATATGTATCATTGAAAAAATAATATACATTACTGAGGACATGATAATTAGAGTCAGTCTTGCCACATTGTGTGTATACATAAAAATGATTTGATATGCCGGGCAGTGGTGGCGCACGCCTTTAATCCCAGCACTCGGGAGGCAGAGCCAGGCGGATCTCTGTGAGTTCGAGGCCAGCCTGGGCTACCAAGTGAGTTCCAGGAAAAGGCGCAAAGCTACACAGAGAAACCCTGTCTCAAAAAAAAAAAATGATTTGATATGTATGATGTATGTATGTATGTATCTCTATCATCTATCTATCTATCTATCTATCTATCTATCTATCTATCTATCTATCATCTAGTGTATACAATTATGCTTTGTGAACCAAAAACAGTATACATTTAAAAAATGAATGTAGTATTGAGTGAGCACTGAAGGGAAATGAGATGTCCCAATGTAGAGATTTTTTTTTGAGCTTCAGAAGTCTATTTTCGTTTGTTATAAAACAAAACAAGATCTTTCCATTTAAAAGTAAAGGTGGTGTTTATTAAGAATAAGATTTTAGGGCCTGGAAATGTATATCTGTTGGTAGAGTGCTTGCCAAGCATGCAAGAACCCTGGGTTCCACCCCCAGTATTAAATAAAGTAGGTACAGTGAACATGCTTGTAATCCTAGCCTTTAGGAGGTAGAGACAGAGGACCAGGAGTTCAAGTTCTTGGCTAAGGTAGTGAGTGTGAGGTGAGCCTGGAATACATGAGACCCAGGCTCTCTCTCGTTTTTCAAGACAGGGTTTTTCTGTGTATCTCTGACTGTCCTGGAACTCACTCTGTAGACCAGGCTGGCCTCAAACTCACACCAGCTTTTTTCTCCTAAATTCTGGGATTAAAGGTGGTGCCACCACCACCCAGTTAGACCCAGTTTCAAAAAAAAAAAAATTAAAACAAAACAATTCTTTTCTTCTCTCTCTCTCTCTCTCTCTCTCTCTCTCTCTCTCTCTTTCATTTTCAGGTTTTCAAGACAAGGTTTCTCTGTATAACATCCCTAGCTGTCCTGGAACTCACTTTGTAGACCAGGCTGGCCTTGACCTCACAGAGATCCACCTGACTCTGCCTCCCAAGTGCAGGAATCAAAGATGTGCGTTACCACACCTGGCTCTTGATTAAAGCAATTCTTAATTTAAAACTTACATTTATTTTTTTTATTTACTGTGTGTATGGTGATATGGATTGTGTGTATGTGTGTGTGTGTGAGAGTGTACTTATTCAGTTGTATTGTGCAGTATTTATATAGCTATGTGTGTGCAGGATGGTACTTATTTAGCTGTGCGTGAGTATGTGGTACTTATTCAGCTGTGTGTGGGGTGGTATTTATTTAGCTGTGTGTATGGAGGGTTGGCATGCATTCAGCTGTGTGTGAGGTGGTACTCACCAGCTCTAAGTGTGTGGAGTAGTACTTATTCAGCTGTGTGTGTGTGTGAGGTGGAACTCATTCAGCTGTGTGTGGGGTACCTATTCAGCTGTGTGTGAGGTGGTACCTATTCAGGTGGTACTTACTCAGCTGTGTGTGTGTAGGGTGGTGCTTATTCAGCTGTATGTGTGTGGGTGGTATTTATTCAGGTGTATGTGTGGGATGGTACTCATTTAGGGGGGTGCGTGTGTGTGTGTGTGTGTGTGTGTGTGTGTGTGTGTTACTTATTCAGCTGTATGTCAGGAGGTCATAGTTATTTCCCAGCGGCACTTGTAAAGCTAAAGTGTAGCCAGAAGTTTTTCTGTGTCCTGTCCCTCAGCTTCTCAGGCCCAAATAAACACACAAAGGCTTATATTAATTGCCAACTCTATGGCCATGGCCTATGGCTCAAGCTTCTTGCTAGCTAGCTCTTATAAATAAACTCAGTCCATTTCTATTAATCTGTATGTCACCACATGCTCCGTGGCTTCAACTGTGTGCCATTACATGCTGCTCCCTCGACCGTTCCCCTGCCTCTCCTTTCTCCTTTTACTATCTGTTTGGATTTCCACCTGCCTCTAAGCTGCCTTGCCATAGGCCAACACTGCTTTATTTATCAACCAATCAGAGCAACACATATTCACAGCATACAGAAAGACATCCCACAGCACTAAAGAATGATTTAAAAAGAAGTCGTTGTGTCCCCCCCCCCCCCCCCAGACAGGGTGTTAGCATTCAGGCATCTGTACTGGCTTGCCCTTAGGGTCCTGACAGGACACATCCTCAGCTGCAGCCATTAAGAGCACCCCCTGTGTGCATTTACTATGTTCCCTTATAAAAGGCAGACCGTGCCTGGCTCGCCTCTCCTTTCTCTTCCTTCGCGTTTCTGCCCCTTCTGTCCCCTCCCTTCAATAAATCTCCCCCTGTTGTATGGTGTGACTCCTTCCCGCCACTTTTAGAATACAACACAGGGTTTCTTTGTGTTGCCTTGGCTGTGCTGGATTTAGCTCTGTAAACCAGGCTGGCCGCAAACTCAGAGACCTGCCAGTCTCTGCCCCCACAAATGCTGGGATTAAAGGCGTTCGCCGCCGCTGCCACCACCACTGGGCTTTAAATTATTCTTAAACTGGGTGGTAGTGGTGCACACCTTTAATCCCTCAGGAGGCAGAGGCATGTGTATCTCTGTGAGTTCGAGGCCAGCCTGGTCTACAAAGCAAGTTCCAGGATAGCCAGGATTGTTATACAGAGAAACCTTATCTCGAAAATCAACCAACCAACCAACCAACCAACCAACCAACCAACCAACTAACCAACAAAAGATTTAAAAATTGAGACAAAAATAGCTATTGTAAGCAAGAAATCCATGTTAGCAGATAGTGAACCTGCCCTCTCAGGACTGATTTTGCTATAAAAAGAAACACCTCTATCTTTAGCTATCCATGCTTCCTTTCCAGGAAGACCTTCATAAGGCTTGTCAGTGTTATCTGCTCATGTGCCTGGTCCTTGGCCCCTCAGCACACATGGAACTGAATCTCTGCCAACAACCATGTGAGTCTGACACCAGTTGCTTCCCTCATCTGTCCTGTATGGGGCCTTGTACGTCAGGTGCCTGAGTTATAGCCTCACAGGAACTTGAGCAGAGGACCTGCCAGGTAATGCCTGGACCTCTACCCATAATAATGGTGAGATCAGAAGTGTTGTGTTGTGAGTGACTAAGCTTGAATTCATTTTTTTATGCAGTAGTAGTTAACTAACATTTGAGACAGCTTACAGCAGCTGTGGATTACTGGATTTTCCTTGTTTTGAAGGGTGGTACAATGTCATGTCACTAACCAAGAGCACTTGGAACACAATTCCTGGGTTAAAAGAAAGGAAGGTCTGGGGATGTGGCTTATTTGGTAATGGTCTTGTCTTGCTTGCATGGGCCCTGAGTTCAATCCTTAGCACCACAAAATGTGAAGGTGGTAGAGCAACCTTGGAATCAAAGCACTGGGGTGATCAGGAGTTAACAGTCAGCCTTGGTGGAGTTTGAGGCCAGTCTTCGATACAAGACTGAGTAAATGAACAAATGAACAAAATCAAGAGAAATTAAATAGAATAAGCTAGGCTTGATATTGCCAGCCTAAGATCCCCAGCTACTTGGGAGCCTGAGGTAGCTGAATCCCAAGTTCAAGGCTGTCTGGACAACTTTGTGAGACTGTCCAAATGCAAAATAAAAAGATGGCTCAAGATATAGCTTAGTGATAAATTAGCTCTGTTTACATTGGGGCCTCACAGTGTGTGTGACTCAAGCTGTGTTTTGAAGTATGTTTTCACTTTTAGGTATTTAAGATCTGGATGTAGTTCATCTCTGGGACTACCACAGAGATCCTAGGGATAGTTGCCCATTAGAAGACTTTTGCTTTCAAAAAGCTTCCAGGGAGGGATGCACTGTGGTATGGAGCTTCTATTGACTTATCAGAAAAAGTCAGTGTCCTAGAATGTGGACAGTTGGACAGTATTCTAAGGAGTCATGTGGTCAGTTGACAGGCACACACAAGGCTTGGGTGTCACAATTTCAGGAATGGGTGTCATCAGATAAGGGTGGATGAAGACCTCCCACATGTTACCACAGGGAATACAAGTATCCTTTGGCTCTGGTTTGTTCTTAGCTAGAATCTTGCTTTCATTTCCTTCAAGGAACACAAAGCATTATTCAACATTTAACAGTCTGAACAAAGTAGAAAATGTTGCTCGTGATTACTTTCTGATCATTTATTCAGTCCAGGCATTGTGCCAGTGTGCCTGACACACTAGGGCTGGCATGCTGCTGTATGGTTTGAGCACTTGCCTAGTTTGTACAAGGCCTAGGTTCTACCCCCAGCACCAGACTGAAATCAGTAAACAGAGTAAGGAGTTTCATTCTCTACTATGAACTGCAATTCTCCAATCTTTTGAGGAAAACTTGCCCTGTACTTTTAGACAGTATGTGGTGGTGCACACCATTAATTCTGGCACCCAGGAGGCAGAGGCAGATGGATTTCTGTGAGTTTGAGGTCTACATAGTGAGTTCAAGCCAGGAAGATCAGGAGCTCAAGGTGCTTTTCTGTTACATAGGATCAGCCTGTAAACATACTCACATCAAGAGAGAAGACATTTTAAAGAAAGAATGTAGCTGGAGTTTTCTCTCCGGGTCCCGCCAAGCCCCGGCAGTCTGAAAGCCCACTTATGAAATAAACACACAGATGCTTATATTATTTACACACTGTATGGCCATGGCAGGCTTCTTGCTAACTGTTCTTATATCTTAAATTAACCCATTTTTATTAATCTATAAGTTGCCATGTAGCTCGTGGCTTACTGGTATCTTAACATCTGCTTCTCATCATGGTGGCTGGCAGCGTCTCTCTGACTCAGCCTTCCACTTCCCAGAATTCTCCTCTCTCCTTGTCCCGCCTATACTTCCTGCCTGGCTACTGGCCAATCAGTGTTTTATTTATTAACCAATCAGAACAACACATTTAACATACAGAACATCCCACAGCAAAAGACACTTGAGGTACCAGGCTACTAAAACAGTGAACCTCAAAAAATTAATGAATGGCTAAAGTCCTGGTGTCGGTCAGAGGAACATGCCTCACGGGAAGAAAGTTCATACACTTATCAGACTACCTTGTAGGAGAGATTGCAGCTGAGATAATGATGAGTCAATGATGGATACGAGTGCTTGACCAAGACTGCTGAATCATGTATCCTCTTGGTCTGTTTAAACCTAACGATCATGTTGGTGTCAGAAATAGACATTTTTGGTTCTTTGCAATGTGACCAAGTTGAATACTTTCTCTGCTTTTTACTGTAACTTACCTCTTTAATGGTGTGTTAAAAGTGAGTGGCCACACCTAGCTTGTTGGGGCCACCTTAGGCTTTGACCCTTAAAACTCAAGTAACTTAAGCTATACCAGACCCTGTCTCAAAACACAGAAAACAACAAAGTAAATACTTTGAGTATTGAAAACAAAATCGGGCTGGGGAGATGGCTCAGTGGGTAAAGTGTTTCTGCACAAGTGTGAGGGACCAGAGTCAATACCCAAACCCACCTTATAAGCCATGTTTAAGGCATGGTGCTTGGGGAAGCAGAGACAGGAGGGCTTCTGGAGGTTTGATGTCCAGTCTAGCTTAATAGAGGAGCTCCAGGATCAGTAAGAGACACAATCTCAGAAAATAAGACAAATAGTGACAGAGGAGAACACTCACATCGGAAAAAAAGAAAAGAAATTCTATAAAGGATGCTTTTTTGATACAACGTTTGCTTTTTAGAACCTCTGAAAAAGGCAGGTAACATGAACAGAATTTCTAGAATTTTGAGTGTGGGACCCTCAACACTGGTAAGTTCAATGCTCAGCAGTCTAGCAGTTGCCTGGCAGGCACAGGACCCTGGTTTTGACCCCTCACACTTCATCATTGGGGAAGAAAAAAAAAAGATGGATACTTTTGTAGCCTATGGGCATAATTTTTCATGGGTTTATTTGGACTCCAGAAATAACAAGCTCACTGGGCTTAGGAAAGCTTTGCTTGTCATCTGGGCTTGGAATACAGCTGTGAGGTTCTGCTTGACTGCTGTCTGTGAGAGGAACTCCTCCTGATTCTGGCATTCTGATTGCCTGGAGGTGCCCCTCCCCTGGAACCGGATACTGCTTGCTGCTGGCGATTTGAGCTTCAGCACAAATTGTACTCCACTCAAAGCAGCCAGAGTCTCAATAAACAAAACTCAAACTTTGATCTGGAAGACTGTGAAGAAACCTGGTGGAGTCTCAGACAGCATGGATTCTGGAGGGACGGCGTGGGTCATACACAGACGCCCAGGGTTATACACAGACGCCCACAAGAGAGGGCTTGTTCTCTAATGGAGCCTTCTGCTTCAGGCTTCCCATTCCACTAATACAAAAAACTAATTACATTCCTTCCTTGTGATGTCTGCCAAAACTCACAAGTTCAGGCTGGCGCATCACGGGACCATGAACACCCCACTCATTCCTGGCAGACCGGACTCCTGACCTCATTTTGGGGATGGTTCAATGAAGTCTGTTAGCTGTTACTGCTAGCGTTCCAGATTGTTTCCAGTTTGCAACAACAGACTTAGATGGACTGCACTTTCCTTCTGGTACATCGAATACTTTGGTAAAAACAAGTGTTCTTTACAGTGCAGCAATCCCTGAAAAGGAATCTTTTCTAGGCTGTTCTCTTAATGAGCCATTAAGAAGAAAGATTGGGAAGCAATGCAAGCATATTTAGAAAACTCTTCCTAACTCAGGATATCCATCCTGCCCATTCTGGAACATGATGTGTCTTAGTGAAGTTGTGTAAAACATTTTCTAGTGATGATGCTTTTACAAAATCTCTTCCTGATATAATGTCTGAACGGGAATTGGGGATGATTTTAAAATGTAGAATTATGACTGGTGAGAAGCATTTAGTGATTTTGCAATCACAGAAGGAAAAAAGTACCCCATTCCGAGAAGATACAGTGGAGAGCGATTATCAAAGTCTGTTTTTCAAAACTGTTCTCAAAGGCTCATCCCTCCTCTGGAAGGAAGGGCCTCTCTGTATTCTTTGTCCAGCTGGGAGGATGTTTTGAATTCCAGCTGACTCCTGACTCTGCATCATGCCCCACAGTGCTGACTCTAGTCAGAGAAAGCTGAGAAGAACAGAAGTTAAAAACCCAAAAGGCAAATTCTGTTCAGGAACTGTTGCAACAAGGGAAGAGGGAACTCTGTAGAAAGAGCTCTTCTCAAGACACAGACACCAGTACAAATTAGGATTTGTGGTCAGGACTGGGAGGGGCCAGTGGATGGGAAATTACTAAATAGAAACATTAGAAGTGACTGGGGTTCTAAGTATATTGACTTTGCAGTGTTCTTGAATTAGCAGGTCAGGGAGCAAGGACAGAGTCCGGGGTTGGGTCTGTAACAACTTAGTGAGGTCTCAGTGGTGTCAGAGCAAGGCCAGTGTGTCTGTCTCTTGGAGGAACAGCTGCAGAGCTTGCTGTTTTTTTCTTTTTCTTTTTCTTTTCTTTTTTTTTTCCGAGACAAGTGTACTGTGTAGCCCTGGATGGTCTTGGACTCACTATGCAAACCAGGCTGCTCCTGAACTCACAGAGGTCTACTTGCTTCTGTTTCCTAAATACTGGGATTGTAGATGTGCACCACCGGGGCCTGGCTGAACTTCTGTGGTTTTGTTTTTGTTTTTTGTTTTCCAATGAAGGACACCTCTAGCTCAGTCACACTCACAGTCCTGAAACAGCTGAATTGTCCCAGAAAAATGAATCGGCTGTTTGCAGTTCCTCTAAACTAGCAACCCAACTACGAATTTCAGAGGGAACTACAGATCCTGGGGTAGGAGACTGGCTGCTCTCCTGTGGAAAGCCACAATGTGGCTTTTCTTCTACATGCTCTGTTACATGAAGTTCAGGTGGGAAAGGCTTCCAGTCTTTCTCTGCTAACTTCTTCCATTAACATGTTAATCTTCCTAAAATAAGTTTTTATTGTAACATTTATTCTTTATTTTTGTGTCTATGTGAGGGTATGGGGATGTGCATGCATTCTATGGAGCATGTGTGGAGGCTAGAGGAAACTTGCAGAGTCAGAATTTTCATCTTCCACCACGTGGAACCTGAGCATAGAAATTATTTCATCAGGCTTGGCGCCAAACACCTTTACCTGCTGAGTTATCTTGCCAGCTCTCAGATGTTAACCTCATAGTTTTTTTTTTTTTTTTTTTTTTTTTTTTTGGTCTCTACTCTGCAGCTACAGACAGTATTATTATCTGCCTGAGTCGATGCCTCAGATAAGTTTAAAAAAATATTTAAAGGAAGTCAGATAGAAAGCTACTTAGCTTTGTTAGTTGATGTTTTTGTTTTCTTGAGACAGGATCTTGCTATGTAGCCCAGGCTGGCCTCAAACTCACAGTGCTCTTCCCCCACAGCCTCCCAAATGCTGGGATTGCAGGCAGATGTCATCATGCCCAGAGCCACATTACTTTTGTTCTCTAGCCATTTCCTTGCAACAGAGACGTGCCTTCCTGGGCTGAGCAGGAGTCTCATAAGTGTAGCATGAATTCTAATTAGTCTTAATAATAAAAACGCAGAGCCAGATATCAGGGTAAATGCTGAAAGATCAGAGAGACAAAGGAGCAGGGCACAGCCACTTCTTACCTCACCAACTCCTCAGCCTGAAAGGGGTGAGCTCCTGTCTCCTCCCACTTTGTATTCCTCCCTCTGCCCAGCCATATCACTTTCTATTTCCTCCTCCCAGTGCTGGAATTAAAGGTGTGTGCCTCCAAAGTACTGGGATCAGAGGCATGAGATCCCAGGTGCTGGGATTAAAGGTGTGCCACCACTGCCAAAACTCTGGTTAACTAGTGGCTGGCTCTGCACTCTGATCTCCAGGCAAGCTTTATTTGTCAGAGCACAAACAAAACATCACCACACCTAAGACTGAGGAAACTAATGAAACTCACAAGGCTGAGGAAGCTGAGGAAGTTACTGGATTAAAAAAAAAAAAAGCCTGACCTGACCTTATGAGACAAGGAGTCTCCAAATATACTGTTGAGTTTCGTTTTGTGTTGGCCGTCTACTGCTGGGCATGCAGCCTACCCTTAGGAGTAGTTTGTTTCGTGCCAGCAGTGGTGGCACATGCTTTCAATCCCAGCAGAGGCAAGCGGATCTCTATGAGCTTGAGGCCAGCCTGGTCTACAGATCAAGATCCAGGACAGGCTCCAAAACTACACAGAGAAACCCTGTCTCGAAAAACCACCCACCCCACACACAAAAATGTTTCCTGAGTGAGACCCCCTTGGAGAAAACTAAATTTTCATTTGCAAATGGTTATCAATTGGAGATAGCTTCTAGGTTAGTAGGTGGGGGCTTGTGTCCACTTCTCCTTTCAGCTCTAGGATCCCATGAGTGCAGATCTATACAGGCCTTACGTTACTGGTACCTACCAGATATGACCACTCAGACACAGTTTATAGTCAACCGAAAGTCTTTATTCCACATGTGCCTCCTGCTTTGGTCTCTGTGAGCTCTTATGTGGGGCGATCCTGTTAAAGTGGAGGGCCTTGTTTCCTTGTGTCCTTGATCCCCTGTGGCTCTTACCCTCTTTCCGCTTCACCTTCCATAGAGTTTCCTGAGCCCTGAGGGGAAGGATTTGATGGAGACATCTATTTAGTGCTCAGTGTTACAAGGTCTCTCACTCTCTGCATATTAGTGGTAGGTCTTAGTATTTATTCTTACCTGCTCCTAGAGAAAACTTCTCTGATGATGACTGAGTAAGGGACTCATCTACAAGTACAGCAGAATGTCATTAGGAGTCATTTTATTGCTTTCTTCTTCTTCTCCTTCTTCTTCTTCTTCTTCTTCTTCTTCTTCTTCTTCTTCTTCTTCCTCCTCTTCCTCCTCCTCCTCCTCTCTCTCTGGTTTTTTTGAGACAGAATTTCTCTGTGTAGCGTTGTGCCTGTCCTGGAACTCACTCTGTAGCCCAGGCTGGCCTCGAACTCACAGAGATCCTCCTGGCTCTGCTTCCCAAGTGCTGGGATTAAAGACGTGTGCCACCACCACCCGGTACCATGTTCTTTTAGTAGAACAGTAGTAATTGGTTTTACTCTGGGTTCCTGAGCTATGGGTTTCAAGTTCTTGGTCACCCAAACAGCACTGGGTATGGGTTCCATCTCATGGAGTGGACCTTAAATCAAACCAGATATTAGCTGGTTACAAGCAGGGCACCATTGTAGATCAAAGGGTTTGTCACTGGGTTGATGTTTAAGTTTTTCCCTTGGTAGCATGCAGAGTACATCCCTAAATCAAAGATGCTAGCCTGTAGGGGTGAAGGCTCTATGTAGGCACCAGCTTGACTTGTCCATGTTCAGTGAGTTGCTTTGGTGTTGTCTTCAACAATAGGGACTTGCTTAAGTTTGTGGAGAGCAACCGGTAGTCTTGGCAACAGCATAGGTTGTTTAGGGGTTTCTATGAGACTCAATTTGATGTAACCTAATCCTTGTACTGGAAGCTTCTTTGTGCCAATGAGTGGGTCTCTGAGTCTATATTGGTTTCTTGTGCCTTTTCTTGGACTCTTTTCCTTCTGTTTGTTTTGTCCTATTATGATGTATTAATTTTTGTTTTATCTCATATTTTACTTTATTATTGTCCCTTCAAATTCAGTTTGTTTTCTAATGAGAGACAGAAATGGGGTGGAACCAGATGTGAAGGGAGGTGGGGAGGAACTGGGAGAAGTAGAGGGAGGAGAAACCATAATCAAGGTATAGTATCTGAGGGGGGAAAATCTATTTTAAGTAAAAGGAAAAAAAAGAAAGAAAGTTACAAGATTCACAAGACCCTTCCTCAAGGTTGTAACTGCTAGGCAGAGGAAGTTCTCCTGCTGGCTGGGTTGTCTGCACGTTGGGTGAGATAGCTGGTGGGATGCAGTGTTCATGACTTGTCCCATGTTGAAGCTGGGTATTCAATGATGCAGCTGCCTTCGAGTCACCCATTCTCCTGTAAGTAAACCAACTAAGCTGACTAAACCGAACTTGAGTGCAATCGTTTCTTTGATCTGTTATCTGTGCCTGATCTGGGGTAAAGAGGTTTTCATGTCTTCCCAGGAAAAGCCTCATACCAGATTTCCAATACAAAGCTACATCAGTGAGGTTTGTTTTAATTCCCAAGAGACATAACTGAGATCAGTTGTGAAGGCTGGTTTCACTGGGCTGCAAAGGACTTAAATTATACATAGCTTAGCCGAAGGCCTGTCAATAAATGGTTCTGAAGAGGCTGATGCAGCAGCTCTGAGATGCCTTCTCAATTCTTCCTGCTTGCAGGGATAATTCTTGGTTGAGACCTGATAGATTTTACAGCCACTTTCACCAACCAGACCTGATACGAATAATTTATTGCAACTAAACTGTTTGTATAGACAGCGTGCTTCCTCTGAAAACCTGGGGGTTTTGCAGCTGGAAGGCACTGTGTGCTGCTGGGAGCATCCTGAACTTGACTGCTGAATCTGAGAAGCCTCTGTGGTTGACAATACTTAAACACATCCTGTGCGACAGCACTGTGGAGAGCAGCTAGGAGCTTCATTTCCCCGGACTTCCCTCAATGTGCCTTTTCCCTTTGTTGACTTTCTTTCACGGGAGCAATAATTGACTATGAGAATAACAGTGCCTGTGAGTCTTTCCCATGAATCACTGAACTTGATGGTGATCCTGGGGATTTGGACAGTCTTTTCTCTAAAATCTGTTCTGTTCTTTCTTTTTAAAATAATATTTATTTATTTACTTATTTACTCATTTATGTGTGTGTGTGACATTTATATGGTTGCCTATGGAGGCCAGAAGAAAGCATTGGGAGCCCTAGACTTAGTTAGACCTGAATTCAGTTCCTCTGGAAAAGCAGCAACTGCTCTTAATCACTGAGCTGTCTTTTTGGAAAAGTGTATAGAATTCCATGATTTTCATAGATCCTTGAAGATCTAAAACAAAACAAATATACGTAGTTTCTTTCTTTCTCTCTCTCTCTCTCTCTCTCTCTCTCTCTCTTTTTTTTTTTTTTTGCTGTTGTTGTTGAGACAATTTGACTATGTACTCCAGGTAAGCCTCAAATTCTCTTTTTTTTTTCTTTTTTTTTTTTTTTTTTGGTTTTTTTTTTGAGACAGGGTTTCTCTGTGTAGCTTTGCGCCTTTCCTGGAACTCACTTGGTAGCCCAGGCTGGCCTCGAACTCACAGAGATCCGCCTGGCTCTGCCTCCCGAGTGCTGGGATTAAAGGCGTGCGCCACCACCGCCCGGCAAGCCTCAAATTCTCAGCAATCCTCCAGTGCTGGAATAATAGGTATATGTCACCATGAAAAATATTTCTATATTGCAGGGCCTGGTGGTGCATGCCTTTAATCCCAACATTCTAGAATCTGAAGCAGTGAACTCCGTGAGTTCGAGGCCAGCCTCATTTACCCAAGTTTCAGGCCAGCCAGAGCTACAAATTTCTATAACTTTTCTATATAATATCATAAGCCTTTCCCAATACCTGAGAGTTAAGGTACTTGAAGACAGCAGATAAAGCTTTAATTGCCTGCAAAGATAATGTGTTTTTCTTAATGTCACCACAAACACGGATGTTAAGAACAACAAATTTGAAGCCTGAATGACAGCTTATTGGATAAAGGCAAGCCTGACTTGCTGAGCTCCCACCCTGGGACCCACATGGTGAAAGGAGAAAACTGACTTCTACATGCTGTTCTCTGACCTGCCACCACACTAAAAATAAATAATAAGATGTAAACAATATTACCAACAACAAAGGACAGCTGGGTGTCAGAGCTGAGTCTGTAATCCCAACACTCAAAAGGTTCAGGCAGAAAGATCATTATAAGTTTAAGGCCAACTTGGGCTCTAAGATGAGTTCAAGGCCAGCCCAAGTTATATATAAAGGAAAATTGAAACTACAGCAAATGAGCCTTGCATATTAGGTCAGAATGTTCGTGATCTTGAGTTTTGCTGTATTGGCATTCCTCTTTCACCTCTAAATCTAAATAGTATGCCTCATAAAACCACCTTACAGTGTCATTTACAAAAGGAAATTCTTTTAATTAATTTGAAAACTATATTTATTTATTGTGCATGCACATGTATCTGGATATAAAAGGATAACTTCTGTGAGTCAGTTCATTTCTTCTACCTTGTGGATTTTGGGGAAGAACTTGAGTTGTCAGGCTTGGTGGTAAGTTCTTTTACCTGTTGATCCATCTCTCCAGGCACAAAAAGAAATTCTTTTTTCTTTCCTCTTTCTTTCCTTCCTTCCTTCCTTCCTTCCTTCCTTCCTTCCTTCCTTCCTTCCTTCCTTCCTTCCTTCCTTCCTTCCTTTTTTGAGACAAGTTTTCTCTGAGTAGTCATGGTTGTCCTGTAACTTGCCCTATAGACCAGGCTGGCCTTGAACTCACAAAGATACACCTGCCCCTGATGCCTGAGTGCTGGGATTAAAGGTGTGAGCCACCACACAAAAGGAAATTCTTTAAGATGGGAGAAATAAGTAGAACTGACTCATTTGTTTTACAGTGTCAAACTTCACATTTAAGCTTTGCTTAATGTTTAAACAATGTTGAAAGTGTATCTTTTAAGGAATATAATTTAGAAAGCCACAGGATCATATATGTAGCCATTCTAGACACCTAGAAGCCTGTACCCATGTCTCAGGAACTTGTACTGCCCTTTACCTATACAAATCTGTCTAACAACTTAATAACCTTGATTCTTGATCTGGCTGAAATGCTTTTCTGTGATGTGGTCAAGGATTTGTCTTTACCTGATGTAGTTCCAATGAGACAGACTCATAAATGCTCATATATTTGAATGCTTAGTCACCAGGGGTGGAACTGTTTGGGAAGGTTAGAAGGTGTGGCCTTGTTGGAGGTTGTGTATCACTGGGAGTGGACTTTGAGGTTTCATAAGCCCACATTTGTAGCTGGAACTTTCTCCAGTCTCATCCAGCCCCCACGGTCCCGCAGCCACTTATAAAATAATCACTCAGAGGCTAATATTAATTATAAACTGTATGGCCAATGGCTTAAGTTTCTTGCTAGCTAGTTCTATCATCTTAAATTAACCCATTTCTATTCATCTATAAGTTGCCACATGACTGTAGTATTACCAGTCTGTTGACACGTTGCTCCTTGGGTGGCGGGCTGGCGTCTCTTCCACCTCTGCTTTTCTTATTCCTGTCTCTCTCTAGGATTTCCCACCTGGCTATAGCCTATCTCACCAGGGGCCAGGGCAGTTTTTTTATTAACCAATCATAGCAACACATATTTACAGCATACAGAAAGACCATCTCACAGCACTTCCCCTTTTCTGTCTAATCAAAAAGGAAGGTTGTAACTTTAACATAGTAAAATTACATATAACAAAACAGTTATCAAGTAAGAATTACAGTTACAATATCTAGTCTATTTGTATTTGGCAAATTTAAAGAAAATATTCTATTATCTGTCCTATATTTGTGAGTCTAAAGTTTCATATCTAGTTTATATTTTATCATAATGAATGAAAATTATAACTGTCTACATGAGATGGTCCATCATACTACACTTCTAGCCAGAATCTCAGACAGTTCTTATCCATTACTGAGACTGGCTGTGGACTCAATTGCTAGCTATATTAAGACCTAACTATCTAAGCTTTCTTACAGGACCCCACAGAGATATCATTACCCCCTAAACAGCAGGAAGTAATTCTTTTTTTTTTTTTTAAAGATTTATTTATTATGTATACAGTGTTCTGTCTGCATGTATCCCTACACACCAGAAGAGGTCACCAATCTCATCATAGATGGTTGTGAGCCACCATGTGGTTGCTGGGAATTGAACTCAGGACCTCTGGAAGAACAGCCAGTGCTCTTTAACCTACGAGCCATCTTTACAGCCCCGTAGGAAGTAGTTCTAAAAAAATGATGCCCCTCTCCCAAAGGTTTCATTTTTCTCAGGGTTATGGATAGATGGTTGTAGGGTTGGGGTTGGAACCATAAAATTTGAACTCAGCTTCTCCTTTAGAAAAGAAAAAGGGGAATAGATAGGTATAGGATATTAAGGTAGATTATTGTATTTACTAGTAAATTAATTCAGTAAAATATCAGCCTTACATAATTTGCACTGAAATGGATTCTTGTATATTGGTACAAATGTAAGCTATTCTTATATTCCTATTTAAGATAATTTGTATATTGATACAAATGCAAACCTATATTTGTTGTATTGTATACATATTCCTACTCCTGTTTGAAATATTTTGTATATTGATGCAAATGTAATATTATATTTGTCATACTGTACATATGTTCTATCTCTGTTTAGGACATTTTGTATATTGATGCATATTTAGGATTATTGTCATATTGCATGTTGCACTATACATTCCTATGTCTTTTTAAGCTATTTTGAGGTCATTGTCCTTATATGGTACATCTACTTTACAGACTGTTTATCTTGATATTGTAAAGCCTTAGTCTTTAGGTTATTTAGGTAGATAAGACTTACAGATTAATAGTCACCTATGCTTGTCATTTCTATAGTTATGCTAGTTAGGTTCTCCAACTCTACAGAAACATATGTCAGACAAATAGGTAATCTTCAAACACTTCATAGACCTAGAGAATATGGCATTTAAATGTTTTGATAACTTAGAATTCTGTTGACGTGAGACATGATTGCTTCTGGCAGCACTGATCTAATTCTGAGACAATGTTGGGCTTCTGAGACATTTCCATTTGCAAGTTTGTCTTCTTCTTGGCACAAATTGGCCTGCTGGGCAAAGAACTGCCCTTGCCTCGACTGCTGACAGTATGAACACTGTCCTTTCTGGATGAGTGGGACACAAGGAAAAGCGACTACTGAACTCTGCCAAGAAGGGTGAGAAGGTCTTTCAAAATTCCTGCTTCTGAAAATGGTCTGTCAGATTCTAGGCCTATAGCCAAACTGGTTGCCCCAACGATGCTGAGAAACTTCAGGTGACTGTCCAGGATGCCAGCTGTCCCTGTCTATCCTCGCAAGAATTTTGGAAATTGCTTGCTTGCATTTTCCGTTTTCTCATGTATTATTTTGTTCCTTTTCAGGTCTTTGATGGAGTTGAAGACTAGATAATTACAGTTACAATCTTCTCATATCTTAGCTACAAGATATTAGTACTAGAGTTAGAATCTTCAAGACAGGATAGCTATAGGAGTAATCTCGGTAACTTGACATTTATCCATATTTTGGACATTTAGCAAGTCTTTCTTGTTTGATGTTATTCTTGTTGGTTGTAGTTCCATTTTTTGTTTATGTTAATACCCTTTGTTTTTCCAGGACAATACTTGATAATCATTCTTATTGTATATAGTTTGCATTGAGATTAGAACCTTCAGGAGCTGGAGAGATGGCTCAGAGGTTAAGAGCACTGGCTGTTCTTCCAGAGGTCATGAGTTCATTCCCAGCAACCACATGGTGGCTCACAACCATCTGTAATGAGATCTAGTGCCCTCTTCTGGCATGCAGGTGGAACACTGTATACATAATAAATAAATACATCTTAAAAAAAAAAAAAAAAGATTAGAACCTTCTAGTGCGGTGGTGGCGCATGCCTTTAATCCGGGCACTCGGGAGGCAGAGGCAGGCAGATCTCTGTGAGTTTGAGGCCAGCCTGGGCTACAGAGCGAGTTCCAGGACAGGCTTCAAAGCTACACAGAGAAACCCTGTCTCGAAAAACAAAAACAAAAAAACCAAAAAAACAAAACAAAACAAAAGATTAGAACCTTCTTACTTAGACAAAAAGGGGAAATGTAGAGGTTTGCTCCGCATGAGTCTCAGTCACTCTCTTTGCCAGCTGCCTGAGGATCAGGATTTAAAGCTTTCAGCTACTGCTTCCTCACCATGATGATCATGGATTAGCCCTCTAAAACTGTAAGCAAGTCCTCAATTAATTTTTTTTTTTTTTTTTAATAATAGTTGCCTTGGTCATAGTGTATCTTCACGGTGATAGAACACTGATAAGATGTCTAAGTAGAGGTGGTGGCTGTGTCTCCTTGCCATCCCTGCCACCTCTACCTCTGAAGTGCTGGGATTACAGGTTTGTACCACTACACCTGCTGTTTTTCATCCTGTGATGATAGACATTCTGACTGACATGAACCTAATATGGTTTAAGTTTTCTTTCCCCCAATGACCACTTGTATTTTTTCATTTGAATAATTTTTGATTGGATTATTTTCTCTTTTGTTGTTTAATTTTTTGAGTTCCTCAGGGTGTTCTATCACAGCAACAGGAATGTAACTAATATAATCATGATAAATTTCCTGTTAACTTATTACTCATACACATTTGCTTATGCCACAGTTAGTTTCCAAATAAAGTGACATGTTCATGCTTCTGACTCACATGCCACAACCATCATGCATACAACTGAAATCTCTTCCTAGAAGAGGATGCAGACTCCTTGGTTTTTGTCTTAGTCAAAGTTCTATTGCTGTGAAGAGATGTCATGACCATGGCAACTCTTATAAAAGGAAAAATTTAATCAAGGCTTACTTATATTAAGAGGTTTCGTCTTGACAGGAAGCATGGTGGCATGCAGGCAGACATGGTGCTGTAGAGGTAGCTGAGAGTTCTACATCTTGCCAGGCAGCAGAGATAGAGTGACACACTTCCTCTAACAAGGCCATGCCTACTCCAGCAAGGCCACACTGTCTCACCCCTGTCAAGTAGCACTACTCCCCATGAGCCCATGGGGGTCATTCTTACTCAGACCACCACAGCATTCATTCTTCGCCATGGTGTCTCAGAATATGAATACCCTAAGGAGGATTTAGTTACTTATTTGCTTGTTTAGGCAGGGTTTCATGTAAATAAGGTGGTCTTGAATTCCTGATCCTCCTGCCTCCTCCTCTCAGGTGTTGGGATTATAGGTATGTGTTCTGGTGGAAGGTCCACCTCAACTCCCTTTCCCCATTTCTCTCCTCAAACCAGCCCCCTTAAAGCCCTACAAACACGGCTCCTCTCCCAGAGATGTTCAAGACCACTCCCACAGAGTATTTAAACAGCATCCCAGAAAACAGACACGTGGTTTTTCGGTCTCTTGTCTCCCCCACCCATGTCTCCTCTTTGAGGGGTCAGAGAATCACCTGGGAATGCTTTGCCCTTTAAACCAGGGCTTTTTCTAATTTGGTCTGATTTGGATTGCTGCGTCATCAAAGAGGTTACTGGGGTGCAAACACTTTTCAATGTGCACTACCACACCTCGCTCCGTTATATAAACTGAATCTATCATATGTTTATATGACAAAGGATGAGAGGACGAATCAAGGTAAACATACACAGACGTATACATACACACAAACATGCACAGCAAAACAATGAAAACTATTCTAACAGTGTAGTTTTTCTTTCCATGTCTGCCCAGGTTCTCATACCTATTGTTGTCCTCTACACATTCTACATTTCCTTTGCCTGCAGCTTGACCCTCTGTCAATTATCATTCTTTTTTAGAGAAGGTGACTCACATATTTTTTTCCTGATAGCTCTGAGCCATGATTAACACTGCCGGAATCGAGTTGATGCCGTTTTCCAATGACTTGGTTGCAGCTGTGCTAAGAATTGCCCTAAGGGATCTACTGTGATCCAGATGCACACTTCTTTAGCACGTTGAGGACAGCAGTTTCTTGGAAATCAGAATCAGTTGCTCCAATAAACAATTCCAGTTTTGCTTGTTGATTTAGAGGAACAAGAAAGCCAGAAGGCCAGGGAGCAGGGTTTTGGTTTCTTTCTTTCTTTTTTCTTTTTTCTTTGTGTGTGTGTGTGTGTGTGTGTGTGTGTGTGTGTGTGTGTGTGTGTGTGTATGTGATACTGGGGTATCTTAGTTAGGGTTTCTATTGTTGCAATGAAACACCATGACCAAAAACAATTTGGGGAGGAAAGGTTTATTTGGCTTACACTTGTGCATTTTAGTCCATCATTGAAGGAAGTCAGAACAGGAACTCATGAAGTGCAGGAACCTGGAGGCAGCAGCTGATGCAGAGGCCCTGGCAGGGTACTGCTTACTGGCTTTTTCTCTTCATGGCTTGCTCAGCCTGCTTTCTTATAGAACCTAGGGCCACCTGTCCAGGGATGACACCACCCCCATGGGATGGGCCATCTCACATCAATCACTAATTAAGAAAATGCCCTACAGGCTTGCCTACAGCCTGGATCTTATGGGGGAATTTTCTTAACTGAGGTTCCCTCCCCTTTGATGACCTTACCTTGTGTCAAGTTGACATAAGACTAACCAGTAAGGGATTGAACTCAGGGTCTTTTTGAGTGAAAAAGAGAAACAAAAAGGAAAGGAAACATGATTGCTCCTAGGCATGGTGGAGGAGAAAGTTTATTATAGATATGTGGGAGAACATAGCCAGAGGCAGGGACAGGGACATCTGGAAGAGTCCAGGGTGTTCATGACCAGACTGAGCTTTGCATGTGGGGAGAGGGGGAGGGAAGGCAGAAGGGAGAGTAAGGGAACCAGGTGTAGCAGTCAGGAGCCCAGAAGATACAGAGTGGATAACCAAAATGGATGGATTATATAGAGAAGATTTTGAGACAGGGATTCATGGAGTTGCCCAGGCTGGCCTTGAACCTGCAATCCTCCTGAATCAGACTTGCAAATAGCTGGGGTTATTTACAGGCCATGCAGTCAGGAACAGTTTTAGCATTCAGTTCAGTGGTATTGATTTTGTGACCTGTAGGGTAGCAGGATATAAGGCTGCAGGGACAAAAGCCAAAGGTTCCTGGGGGAATGGTGCCGCCTCTGTTTCCATTCCCTTCCTGGCTCTGTGTTCCTGGGGGAATGGTGCTGCCTCTGTTTCCATTCCCTTCCTGGCTCTGTGTTCCTGGCTCTGAGAGAAGCAACAATCCTATACTGAGTGCTGATTAAGAGCATACAGAGCCTTCACTCTGACTCTTGGATTTTAGGGATAGAGGTGAGAGGAAGTGGGTGGTTTGAAAGAGGAAGGCTGAGGCCAATTGTCCCTGAAGGGAGAGCTTTATAAAGAATTACTACTGCAACAGAAAGCATAGTTCTGAAGACAGAGAAATCTTTCATTCTCACCACACAAAGTGGGGTTCCCCACTCTTAAAGATTTCTGAGCAAGAAAGGAGGTCCTATATCATGTAGTTAGTAAGTAGCCCATACTTGGACCATGCTTGTGGGCAGGTTGACTCTAATTCCTGGGAGGCAAGCAGGGTAGGGTAGGGCAGGGTAAGACTATAGGTCACAGCTGTTGTTGCCTTCCAGCTCCTTGCAGATGTGAGGGTAGAGCAGCTGCAGAGGATGTGGCCTGATCTATGAGATGGCAGCACCTGCTTTCACACAGCCCTCTCTACTGCTGGTTGTTGTCGAAAGTTTCTCAGTCCCATCAGGTCCTGAGGTCCGGACACATATCTCCCACCCACGATCCCACAGTCACTTATAAGACAATTACACAGAGGCTTATATTAATTACAAACAGATACCTGCTCTCTCACATCTTGCTTCTCCTGGCAGTGGCTCGCAGCTTCTCTCATTCTACCCTTATTCATCTCCATCTCTAGTTTGACTGAACCACCTAACCTTATTCTGCCTCAGCATTGGCCAAACAGCTTTATTATTAACCAATGAGAGCAACACGTACTCACAGCATACAGAAAGGCATCCCACAGCACTTCCCCTTTTCTGTCTAATCAAAAAAAGAAAGTTTTTTTTTTTTTTTTTTTTTTTTTTCCGAGTCAGGGTTTCTCTTTGTAGTTTTGGTGCCTGTCCTGGATCTCACTCTGTGGACCAGGCTGGTCTTGAACTCACAGAGATCTGCCTGACTCTGCCTCCTGAGTGCTGGGACTAAAGGTGTGTGCCTTTAGTAAGTAAAATAGTAAAATTATATATAATAAAACAGTTATCAAGCAAGAAGTACAGTTACAATATCTAGTCTATTTGTATTTGGTAAAATTAAAAAAAAATTCTACCATCTATTCTATATTTGTGAGTCTAAAATTTTAAATCTAATTTACCTTTTATCATAACTAAGAAAAATTATTACAACTAGTCTTCAACTCTATTAAAGACCCCAGAAGGTATATACCTATATAATATTACCTAAGTAAACAGGAAGTGCATTGCAAGCAACTTCCAAAACTCTAGAAATGACAGAGACATTTGGTTGCCTGGACAGTCATCCAAAGTTCCTCTGCAACATTGGGACATCCATCTTCAACCTACAGGCCTAGAGTCTCTGGCAGTCTTTTTAGTGAAGCAGGAATTTTGAAAGATTGTCTTGCCTGTTGGCAAAGTTCATCAGTCACTTTCCTCTGTGTCCAGCAGAATGTCTGGCAGTATCTTCTGTGAAGTAGGAATCTGAAAGACCATCTTGCCTTGTTTAGACAAAGTTTAGTAGTCATTTTCCTATGGCTTCTGTATGTTCCATTTATACAACATATTGTCAAGCAGTCCAGGCAGGAACAGTCTCTTGCCCAAATAGTCAGTTTTGCCAAGAAGAAGATAAACTCCATATGGAGTGTCTTTGATGCCCATCTTCTTCTTTGAAGTAAATTGGTGCTGCCAGGAGCAGACATATCTCAATGTCCAGAAAAGTCTAAGTTTTTAAAACATTCTAAATGCCATATTCTGTAGGTCTTTGAAGTGTTTGAAGATTAACTACCTAACTGAAATATATCTATGTATACCTAGAAAACTTAACTAATATGACTATGTTTGATCATCATAGATGACTAATTATTAATCTGTATTTCTTAATTATACATTACAATTTTAAATGAGTTGCATAAACATAATACCTTAAACAAGAGTAGAAATATATATATATATAATATATATATAGTATAACAAAATTAACTTTAAATTTGTATCAATAAACTAAAATCCAGAGCAGTGTAAAACATTTCAAACAAGTTGTTGCTCTTGAAAAGTAGATTCAATAATCTACCCTTTTCTATATTCTATCATGTCTATATTCCCTTTTCTTCTTTAGAAAGAGATTGCATTTATAATCAACCCCTTTAGATAAATATAGACATTTTTAAATAATATTCTGGGAATTTGGGTGTAGCTTTTCATATTACTTCCTGCTGATTGGGGGTGCTGGCAATCTTATGGGGACCCTGAGAAAATTTAGGATTATGGTCAAGTCCTGATTGGAGTAGTCTGTGAGGCTGGATCATCTCAGCCAGCAGTCTTGAAGCCTTTCTGGATGTGGAACTCAGAGGAAACTGCAACAGAGGTATTTTGAGATGCTGAATTATCTGGGTCATTTGTTTTCATTAGTGTCTGGTTTCCTCATCCTGAAAATACATAAACTTTTAAAGGTAACATACATATCTGCATTAATATAAGTATAGACTGTGCATTGTACATAGCCAGCCAAAGATAATTTCTTGTTATGTGTTATGAGCAGGTAAAATATACATCACGTGTCCTGTAGTTCTTTCAGGTTTATGTTTTTATGTCTGTAGTCAGGATTTCAGGGGGTCTTCCTGTAGCAGGAATCTTAAAAGTTCTTATTAATAAAATCAAACCTGAGGCCAGTTATTGGGGTCCATGCTGGTAGATCAGAGAGACAGAACAAACCACAGCTATCTCACCTCGCCGGATCCTCAGCTGGTCTTGTCTCCTCAGACTGGAGGCCTCTGAGTTCTCATCCCGAATGGGTCTCAGCCGAACTGCGCTGCTCGAAAGCCTGAAGCTTAACCAGCCACATGCTTAACCAGCCAAATGCTTCTAGTTTCTGGTCCTCACGCCTTATATATCTTTTTGCTTTCTACCACCACTCCCTGGGATTAAAGGCTGGCTTTCTGGGATTAAAGGCGTGTGTCACCATGCTTGGCTATTTCCAATGTGGCCTTGAACTCACAGAGATCCAGAGGGATTTCTATCTCTGGAATGCTAGGATTAAAGGTGTGAGTGCCACCATTTTCTAGCCTTTGTATCTAGTGGCTGTCTGTTCTCTGACCCCAGATAAATTTATTAGAGTACACAATATTTTGGAGAACACAATACCACCACATCTTCCTCGATCAAATCTGATCATATTTAATTTTAAATGAATCCATAGCCTCTCATTTCCTGTGAAAACAAAAAAATATAACCTCTCCCCCAAAGTGGCATGCCTTTTAACTTAAATTTTGGAGCCAAGATATTTTTAAAATATGTAGGTTGGTTTAATTCAGCAGCTTTTATAATTAAATGTCTCATAGCAGTCAAAAATTTTTTATTTTTATTTATTTTTTTAGCAGTCAAAATTTTAAAGACAACACAATACACATAATCCAGACTTTCTGTGTATTTCCATCCTCACATGGCTCATTTTCTTTATATGACTTTACTTCCCATTCTAAGGACTTTATTTTACTATTTTAAAACTACATATTTCTTTTTTTTATGACTGTCTATACCTTCTCTTTATTCTCCCAAGCCTATGTACATTTTTAAACACACTGTAACCTGTTCAGAGTCTTTTTCCATCTGAATCTGTCTTATTGTGTATCTGTAATCCTTTTCTGATCAGGAGAGTTTTAAACGGCTAAGCTGCATGACCAGGACAAAAGCGGCAGCAGCCTTGGCTGCTGGCTCTGTTCTGCTCGACTTTTTGAGTCACACTTACCTCCCTGATTCTGGGAAGCAGTACTAAGTAGCAGGCCTGTGTTTTTAAGCCTGTGGCTGTGCTCCCAAGCCCGCAGGCAGCAGCTGGGAGAAGCCTCTGTATCTCAGCCCTTGAGAGACCACAGGAGTATGCCACTGTAGCCGGCCCAACCAGGGGTGCTCTCTGGCCTCTGTGCTGCCTCTTAATGAGAGACACAAACTAGAAGGTGCTCTCATTCCATACTAGAATCTCTTCTTCTTTTTTTAGAAAAATTTTAAAATTTTATTTATTTTTTGAATCTCTTCTTAAGTTCTCTCGGGTTTTAGGTGGAAACTCTCACTACCACATATGAGGGTCTGCTATTGTTGAAAGTTTCTTGGTCCCGCCTAGCCCTGAGTTCAGGACAAATCTCTCCCACTCGAAGACCCACAGCCATTTATAAAATAATTACACAGAGGCTTATATTATTTACAAACTATATGGCCTATGGCTCAGGCTTCTTGCTAGCTGGCTCTTACATCTTAAATTAACCCATTTCTATTAATCTATGTGTTGCCACGTGGCCATGGCATTACCGTCTGCTGACATCTTGTTGCTCCTTGGGCAGCAGGTTGGCGTCTCCCTGACTCCACCCTTCTTCATCTCCATCTTCAGTTTGACTGTACCACCTAACCTTATTCTGCCTCAGCATTGGCCAAACAGCTATATTTATCAACCAATGAGATGAGAACAACACATATTCACAGCATACAGAAAGACATCCCACAGCAGCTGGTGTTGTAACTGACTCTACAAAACCCATTACACTATTTTATGAAGCTGTCTCAGTGTGGACATGGTAAGAACAGTGAGTTTCAAGAGCATGGGCCCATGCTACCTTCACCTGATCAGAAATCTGTATGGAGAGCCAAGATAGTATATAATGTTGGTGTTAGGAACAGAGACATAGTGTCATTTCATCCTTCACACCATCAAGAAAGGCTCCCTTTCCCTCCAGGACCTCCATTCAGGTAAAACCAGGATTCATGGCCATAAGGAAGAAAGGAATTTCAAAGTGAGCCAGTGTGAAGCATTTGCGATTTATTAAAAGACGTCATTTTATTATTTACATTTATTTTTATTTGTGTGTGTACGTACACATGAGCATACATAAGCTTTATGATGCACACATGGAGATCAGAGGACACTTTCAGGAATCCTCTCCTTCCATCATGTGGGTTCCAGGGTTCAAGCCTAGGAGCTTTAGTGGCAAGTGCTTTTACCCACCAAGTTATCTTGCAGGCCCTAAAGGACATTCTTTTATATCAGTGGTTCTCAACCTTTCTAATACTACAGCCCTTTAATATAATTCCTCATGTTGTGGTGACCTCCCAACAATAAAATTATTTTCATTGCTTCTTCATAACTGTAATTTTGCTACTGTTTTGAATTGTAATGTAAATATCTGAGTTTTCTGGTGGTCTTAGGTGACCCCTGTGAAAGGGTTGTTCAACTCCCAAAGGGGCCATGACTCACAGCTTGAGAACCCCTGATTTATCTAGCTCTTCAACACAGGGCTTATTAGAAGGAGGGGCACTCAGAGAGAGACCACACGCAAGCATGGGTGTAGACTCCTGCAGGGAGGGCCACACTTAAGCTTCTTTCATGAACATGTGTAGGATAAGGCGTTGGTGGCTCTCAAGTTATGTCTCTAAGTTAAAAAGTTACTATTCTTCTTGAAATACTGTTCAGAGATGTAATTTAGAGCAAAGTTAAAGAAGTTTCTTTTGTGAACAAAACCAGAAGCTCAAAAGTAGAAGTTCAAATTTTTGAGACTCTGTATAACCAAGCCCTTCCTTTCCACTGTGGCTGGGCAAGGTCGAAGGTGGCTGGGAGTGGGGCCATTGAGAATCTGCAGATTAGATTATCCAATCCTCCTGATTGCTAAAATCCTTTCATAGTACAATGAGATATGTGGGGGTGTTGTTTAGATTTAGGAACTGGAGGGGAATGCTAGAAACTCAAGATTGTACATTATTTTGGCCTAAGTAAGCACAATTTTATTATCTTTTACAAGAAATTTTTAGGAAAACATTATGTTGTCTCTGTAAGCAATTTTGGCTTTATCAGCAGGGCCTGAAGTTTCCTGACTCTGTCATCAGGACAAAGAGCCAGACCAGAGATGAGGGGAACTCCCCCCCCCCCATTTCACTTCTCTGTCCATAATTTTCCCTGTCTTTCTGCCCTGCCTAGTATAAGGCATTCTGTAAAAAGTTCTGAATGCAATGAAGACACATCTGTGTCCAGAGACAGTGTCTATTCCGGATTGTTTACTCTGTGATAGGAGGGTCCAGTGTGATTAACCTGCCACCAGGTAGGCAACAGCTCTCTCTGGGAATCACTCCATGTTGGAGGCTCAGTTTTGTTCTCAGCTGTTGGCAGACTCAGCGTGATGATGGGAGGAAGAAGGTCTGACTTGGTGAGCAGAAATTCATGTTGCTGAGGCCCTGTTTAACCAACCCCTTCCACCATGGCTGGGCAAAGAGGCTGACCAGAAGCTGCAGGTTGGACTATCCGGTGCTCTGGGTTATTAAATATTTCTATGGGCTGGTGAGACAGTGCAGTGGGAAAGGTGTTTGTCACCAAGCCTGACCACCAGGTTTAACCACTAGGACCCAAGTGGTGCAAGGAGAAAACTGACTCCTGAACATTGTCCTCTGACCTTTACACATATTCTGTGAAACATGCATGTGTGCATGCACACACATGCTCATGCACACACACATAAATATAAATAAATAAATGTAATAAAAAAGTGTTTCAATGATGAAATCTTTCTTTGGTGAAAATTCACATAAGACACAAAAATCTTCTTACGTTTTTTTCTTCTTACTTGGAGAGGTCTGTGCGTAAATGTTGCCTTTCTCTTTGTCACCAGTTTTGCTGTCATGGTGTTTTTAAGTCCCTCATCAGCCACAGACTGTGAGACTGTTCACAGTCATATGTCTGTCCATTTCTCCACATAAGCAGAATGACTTGGTGGTCACACTGCTCCAAGTCCTGCTTACTGATGGGATTTTCTTCCATTACTGCATTTCAGGGGTGTCAGCATTAGTTGACACTTGACACAGCCTGGAGTCATCTGAGATTTGAGTCTCATTAAAGAATTCCCTTGATCAGATTGTCCTTTGAGGATGCTGTGGGAGATCATCTTGATTGTTAATTGATACAGAAGGGTCTAGCCCACTGTGGGTGGCACCATTCCTTGGGTAGATAGTCCCAGGCTGAATAAGAAAGCTGGCTAAGCATAAACCTGTAAGCAAGCTAGCAAGCAGTGGTCCTCCAAGGTTTCTGCTTTAAGTTCCTTCCCTGACTTTTTTCAGTGGTGGACTATCCAGTAATGTAAGCTGAAATAAACTCCTTCCTCCCTAAGTTGCTTTTGGTCAGTGTTTTATCACAGCAAGAGAAATAGGGGATATCCCAAAAAGAGACTATGGTGTTGCAGCTGTTCAGTTCCAGGAACTTTTGTAAACCAGCCCCTAGTTTTGTGTTTCTTATTCATTTCATTTTGGGGAACCTCTGACTTCAATGATCTGTAGTTGTGCAGCAGGGATGGAAACCTTAGGCCTTTGGGATATTTCCTTATGTCACATATTGTGCCTCCAGGCCTTAGCAAGACTCAGAGAATGGAGTGTTGCATACTAGCCAGATTTTATGGGGTGAGTCAAACAACATCTGGCTCATGCTGGGAAGCCCTAGTTGCTAGGTTACTAGGTGGCTTATTGTATTTGTTGATCTCTAGAGAACAGAACCAATAGAGTGACTATATGTTACAGTAGGGTATTTATCACACTGGCTTACAGTATAAGGGATGGGTAGTTCAAGATTGTCTGTCTGAATTTCCAGAGGGGCTGAGAACCCCCTGGCTGCTCAGTTCACAAGCCTGGATGCTTCAGCAGTCCCATTTTGGCCTTCTCTGTCAGTTACTACTTCCTGGAAATGAATGACCTTACAGACCTGCTTAGATACAGGTATCTTAATTGATTCCAGATCTAATCAAGTTGATAATCAAGATTAACAATGGTATGTATGATTAAGCATTCAGTGTCTATGAGGCCCCACAGCAACCGAGAGCTATCTCTTGAAGAAAGAGTGACCTGCAGAGGGTTTGCTCATAATTCCTAAGGACTCTATTGCAGTTCACTCATGGGGCTGCCAAGAGCTCCAAACGGTATCCCTATCTGCCACTGACATTTCACACACATCTATGTTCACTGATGCTCTATTCACAATAGCCAGGAAGGAGGACCAGCCCAGATCCATCAGATGTCCATCAAATGATGAATAGATAATGAAATTGTGGTACATATACAAAATAAGATTTTATTCATTTGTAAAAAAATGAAATTATGAAATATTCAGGAAAACATACTGAATGAGGTAGGCCCAGATAGACAAATGCTGCATGTTCTTCCTTATATATAGAACCTAGATTCAAAGATTTAGACTAGTATTGTGGTAGTTTGAATGAGAATGGCCCTCATAGGCTCATATATCTGAATACTTGGTCCCCAGTTGGTAGAAATTTTTGGGAAGGATTAGGAGGTATGGCCTTGTCAGAGTGGGCATGGCTTTGTTGGAGGTAGTTGGAGGGTGTGGGCTTGGAGATTTCAAAAGACCATGCCATTTCCAGTTATCTCTCTCTGTCTCATGCTTGTGGATCACCATGCCTGCCTGCTTGCTGCCATGATTCCCACCATGATGATCATAGACTCTAATCTTCTGGAACTGTGAGTCCCAATTAATTCTTTTATAAGTTGCCTTGGTATCTCTTTACAGCAATAGAAAAGTAACTAAGATAAGTATGCCTAGCTTGGACTGCCTATAGTGGCCAGGAAGCTAGAAAGGAGCCATTAGAGGGGGAAGGGGGGAGAGTGGGAGAAGTTAAACACATGTGATATGAAGTAGAGTGGTAGTATACTGGAGGTGGAAAGGTTTAAGTGGAGAGAGCAGCAGGGGGTGGGGACAATGAGGCAGGGAATGGTTAACTAAAACTAAGGATGTGTGAAAAAATCCTATGGTCACCTAACATTTTGTAAGTCTATTAAAGACATAACTTTAAAAATGTTTGAATGGAGCCATCCTGTGTGGGTGGATAATGTTCCTTCCAGAAGCAATAATAAATTAAATGAAAGTGCAAGTACCAAGTGTTGTATTCCTTTCTAAGAGTTGTTGGTCAGGGAGGCTCCACAGCCTCCCACTCCCAACAATATAGGCAACTGCCATTGCTCTTGGTTGCCCACCAAAACTAGCTGGTAAGACTTTACTGTTGAGACACTATATACTTTGGTTGCAAGACATAGAGATATGGTGATATTTTATTTGTACTAAAATGTGATTTGTATGTTAATAAATAAAGTTGCCCGGGGGTCAGAGCTATTAGCAAACCATAGCAGAAACTGGGTGGTGGTGCATGCCTTTAATCCCAGCACTTGGGAGGCAGAGCCAAGAGGATCTCTGTGTGTTCAAGGATGCAGCCAGCATGGAGACACACGCCTTTAATCTCAATACCAACCATAGAAGACCTGGAGGTCTGTACAAACAGGCAGTGACTAGAAGGTCATGTGGTTGGGTTTACAACCAATGAGAAGGCAGAACAGAAAGTCAATAAAAAGACAGACACACAGGAAGTAGGTCTCTTTCGGAGAGGTAGGACCACCGTGAAAGTGAAGGGTAAGGTTTTTAGCTCTTAGCTATTGCTCTGACCTCTTGGCTTTCATCTCTGTACTGCCTTTGTGTTTCTTATTGTGTTTCTTATATAAGATGGTTGGTTACATCTACATAGAGAAGTATCCTTATTTCTGACTAGCTTTCATAGTCCCATGGAGGATGTTGGGGGAGAAGTTATCAATGGTCCTACCTAACTGTGGAACACACAAGTTACACAACAACCTACCCAACTAGATATGCCCATTTTTGCAGTAGGTACATGACTGTTATGGGAATAACCAACTGTTTTCTGGTTGGATTTGAGTCCCTTTCTGTAGGAGGGGATTCATTCATGGTACTATAAACCTGGTCAAGAGCCTGCAGCTGGAGAGTTATAGGCCTTAGGCAGAAACCTACTGTTTTTTTCTTTTTTCTAAATGGCATATTTTCAAACTGCCTTCTAAATACTCACATTGATACCCATAGATTAGTGTGGCTCTTACCCTTGGGTACAGAAGCCAACACTACAGTGGGAAGTAGTTAATGCACAGACTCATACCTGGTCAGTGTTGAGAATATATGACTGTGAGTGCTAATCCCTAAACAGGATTTCTATATCACCTCCTCCAAGTCTCAGGAAATATCATGGAAGAGAAGGCAGATATAAGAGCCAGAAGATAGGGAGGAATGTTGAGAACAGTGTCTTTTGGACAGGAGATGGCTGTTACATCCCAAATTCACTGTAGCTATGATTGTCTACTCAAAGCTGCACAAGACTGGGCTCAGTGGCCAGTCTCATGAGCCCCCCACCCCTCTCTCCCTGAGGTACAATGGGCTAGTAACAGTTCTTGGGGGGAGTGTATTCTTCACTAGTGTAGCCACTGATAAGTTGTCCATACTCCATTAAATACTCCCACCTATGTTCATTTGAGAAACTATAGCTAAACTCAGTGGGTTGTGTGTGAGGATGCACATGCACACATGCACACAGTGGGAGAAAGTGGGGCATGAGAGAAGTTAATGGGTGTGTGTGAAAATGATTAAAATTCACTATATACATATATGAAATTGTCACAGAGTGAAAAATCAACTTTATAAAAGGAATTTAAAGTTACTGGGCATAGAACTTAGCAGTAGCAGTCTTGGCCAGCACCAACAAGACCCTAGCTTCAACTCCCAGCACCCCTGAAGTTCAGAATGACCCTTGGCTACACAGTGAGTAGGAGGCTAGTTTGGGATACACGAAACTCTATCTCAACAAACAAATAAATAGACAAACACACATTCAAACAACAACAAAATAATTAAAAGTTTCCATAACAGGGCAGAATTTTTCTTCAAGGAGGCTCACTCCTATTGGTGGAAGTATTAAGGCAACGCCATGTAGTTAAAAGGGAGGTTTATTTTGTGGGGTAACTTACAAGTGAAGGAATAGGTTACAGGGTCCGGGAAAGGTGTAGCGCAGTCCAGCCATGTTCTCTGGAGAACTCTGCTAGGTTTACCTCCAGCGTCCAGGGTCCAGGAACCAAGAGAGCCTTCATATCCGGATCTCGGGCCTTAAGGGCTGCTCTCGGCCTGCCTCAAAGGTGTGACAGTTACCGAAAGCCTCAATGGGGGCAGTGCTTCCAGGGCAAAGCTGGAACTGCTCTCAGTACACACTCCTCTTTTTTCCCTGAGACTACCAGTTTGGAAGTTGCCTCAGGTCTAGGATTGACTGTAGGCCTTGATCATTTTTTTCCATCTAAAGTAACTCTTAGATCATTTGGTACCAACATTTCACACACAGAGAAATAAATACATTTTCATTTGTAGATTGCTTATCTGTTTACTTCAAAGAGCACTCACTCAGGTGGCAATGTCATAGGAACCTGTAAGTCACACTTTTGATGGGTGCTTGGACTCAACTGTCTTCTATGGTGTCCATGGGCACCTTGCCTTTGCGATTAAATGCTTTATTTTTGGTTCTACAAGTGGTCAACATTTCATTCCATAAATCAGAGTGCACAGTGAGTTTGTAGCTAGCCCGGGATACATGAAATTCTGTTTCAACAACCAACCAACCAAACAAACAAACACACCAAACATGAGAGAACTTAACTTTTAAAGTTATTAAGTTGGTGCAAACAACTCATTTTCTCAGTTTCCCAAAGATTTGAAATTAATTCTTTTCAAATAATGAAAAGGTTCAGCAAGCTAGTAAAATTCAGTATAAAACTGATGAGGATTAACTTGATGTTTTCAGAAAAGTAATTTAAAACATGTATTAAAAATATTGATTGCAAGCCTGGTTGCTCATTCCTTTAACTCTATCACCTGAGAGGCAGAGGCAGGTTGATTTCTGTGAATTTGAGGCTAGCCTAGTCTATATACTGAGTTCTAGGACAGCCAGGGCTACATATTGAGACCCAGGTCAGTGGCAGAGCAGAGCAGAGCATTATCTGGCCCTGAATTTGAGTCCTCAGAACTGTATGAAGGATGCTGATGACAGTTATCATTTTAGATAAGTATTCAGACGCCCTATAATCCCAGCACTTGGGAAGTGGAGGCAGGAAGAGTTAGCTTCAGCTACATAAGGAGTTTTAGACTAGCCTGAGTTCAGTGAGACAACTGTCTCTAAAAACAAACAAACAAAAATCTATACACATATGTATCACAATCAGAAGCTACAGGAATATACATCAGAATAAACTTTGTAAGAAATATGTAAAGTCTATTTAAAATAAACCTGAAGAATTTAACAGTAGTCTAAATCAAAGGGAAAACCATCTGGATAGACCACTTCAACACTGTAGGTCAGCTGTCTGAGGGACACCTCAGCTGAATAGCTCTCTTGCTCAGTTAATGTCCTCTCAAGGCAAGAAGAGTGTTCTTTTAGTTGTATTTCTGGTTGTAGATAAGTTGCTACTAAAGGTTATTTGGAAAATAAACCCAAGGCCAGTAAACACTGAAGAGCATTTGGGAAGGGTTTAAACTTTAACACACATTAAACTACACTATTTAGTTTGTACAATTAAAACAGCAAATAGGGCCATGGAGATGGCTCAGCAGGAAGGGCTGTTGCCACCATGGCGGGGGAGCCCAGAAATGAGGAGGGGAAATGGAGTAGAAATTTTCCTCTTTTGGCCTACAGTTAGTTATTGAGAGGGGTAACCAGGGAGTAGAAAGTTAATCAATGCTGGGTGATGGATAAGCATCTTTCCTGGCTGGTGATTAAAGAGGGTCCATAGGGTAGGGAGGGCAAGAATCTGAAAAACAAATCACTCAGTTCTAGAAACCAAATTACCTTAGTTCCAGGAACTGCTACAATTTAACCAAAATGAAGTTGCTGTGCACATGGCCAGGCCCTGCCTAACACAGGGCAGGCCCAGCTTTGCATCCCACCAAGCTATGACTAGCACACAGCCTCCTGTTTCTTCCCCTTTCTCTCTGGTTCATTGTTCACTAAGTCCGCACACTGTGAAAAGACATATCTGCTGTGCTTCCTTCACTTGGCAACACCTCTGCTCTGTGACTGGGCTCCATTTCCTTGTGCTGCAGTTTGAAAAGTGTCCCCAGGCCTGCATTCCTCCTCCCTCCCCTCCCCTCCCCTCCCCTCCCCTTCCTCCCTCCTTCCTTCCTTAATGTGAAGGTCTCAGTAACCCAGGGTAACCTTGAATTTGCTAAGAAGCTGAGAATGACCTGGGACTTCTGATCCTCCTGCTTCTGTCTTCTGAGTCCTAGAATTACAGGCCTGAGCCACCACTACTGGCTTATGAGGCGATGGCAATAAACCTAGGACTTGGTATTTGCCAAGCAAGAACAATACTAACTGAACTATATCCTCTGACCTCCTGGGTACCGCTCAAGAATGTGAATAATGGAACTCACAGATGATACTCATTCTCTTTCAATAACACTTTTTATTATTGTTATTGTGGGGTACCCACCAAAGAAGACTGCTCGGACATGGATTTAAGTCAGTAGAAAGTCTTTATTAGCTGGTTGGTGACTACATTGGGTGTTTGGGATCCCAGTGTAGCACTGAGCATTTCTCAGGGTGAGCTTTTAAGCACAAAAATCACATTCTTGGTTGACACACTTCTACTAACAAGAACAACTAATCAGAAGGATAACTACAGAAGCCAAAAAGCAAGGTTAGTATATTAGTGACTTTCCCAGAACTATGGACTTTGATGGATTAGGTCTTTGGTTTCATTTTGGTAGGTGGTGCTGTCTATGTGCTAAGAATTATGTACTGAATGGCACTTCCATCATGGAGTCAGTTGTGCTAAGGTATGGGGATCTGTTACAATTATTAATTTGTGTGTGTGTGATGTACTGCATGTGTGTGTGTGTGTGTGTGTGTGTGTGTGTGTGTGTGTGTGTGTGTGGCCACAGAGCAGGTATAGAGGTCAGAGGACAATTTTGTGGAATATTACAAGGCTTTCCTTCCTCCCTTTCTTTCTTCATTTTCCTCTCTTCTTTTCTCTTCCCCACCTTCCCTTCTTTCTTTTTCCTTCCTCCCTCCCTCTCTCCTTCCTTCCCTCCCTCCCCTTCTCTCTTCCCTTCCATTCTCCCCTTCCTTTCTTTATTTAAAATATACATTGGAATTACGAATTGAAATTTTCCACGATTCCAAGTATAAAACACATTAAAAGGCCTTCAGACAGACATCGCAGTGTTAGTGGCACAAAACATGCTGATGTTTTGACAATATAAACCCAATTTGTGTTTTTTTGTTTTACCTCCACTTTTATACAACTCATTAACACGTATTTTTTTCAAGATTAAAATACAGCCATGGTAAATTGAGTATACAGGATGAAAGGAAGGTTGGCACGTGACACACAGTTACACCTGACTGAAGGGTCCTGGAACTGTGGAAGACAAGATTTACAAGCCAAGAGAGCTGGAAACCATAGGGTTTAAATGCCCCAATTGCAGGCTCTTCTTACCACCATGCATTAGCAATTCTATTATTTATTTTTTTATTTTATCCTTTTTTTTTTTTCCAAGACAGGGTTTTTCTGTGTGGCCCTGGCTGTCCTGGACCTTGCTTTGTTGATCAGGCTGGCCTCAAACTCAGAAATCCATTTGCTTTTGCCTTTGAGTGCTGAGATTAAAAGTGTGGGCCACCACTCCTAGCATAACACAAACATAGTTTAAATGTGAAGACACAGATATGCTAGACAACAATGATCTGGAAGACAGAATATGCAACATCAAGCCTGGGAAGAGTGTATATTAATTTCAAATTACAAAGCTTCAAGAAAATGGATGCTATAGAAGAAGAGAGATGATTCATAATGGTAAAACCGTCAATTCTTTAAAAAGTAGCTATTGTTAATGAATATTCAAATTATCTCTGAAAACTTCAAAGTACATCAAGTAAAATCCATGAGAACAAAAGGGAAAGTTCAACAATGACCATGTTGGTTATTTCAACACAGTGTTCATAGTAACTAGTTAAAAAACTAAAAAACCAGTAAGAATGTAGATCTAATTAGTCAGTGTGACTTAGCTAATATTTATACTGCAAATGCTTGTTTGGATAAACTCTTACTTTGTAGCTCTGACTGAACTCACTTAGCTCAAGTTGGCCTCCAACTTGAAGAACTCATGTTTTAGCCTCCCAAACGCTGTGATTGCAGGAATGGACTACCACATCTGGCAGGGTATTCATTTTTTAGAAAAGACTTATTTATTTATTTAGCTATGTGCATACATGTATGTCTACATGCAGGTATGTGCAGGTGCCTAAGGAATCCAGAGAAGAGCATTGGTTCCTTTGAGCTGAAGTTACAGGCAGTTGTGAGCTGCTCCACTTTAGTGCTGGGATTCACTCAGGTTCTCTGCAAGAGCTATCTCTCCAGTCCAGAATATGAATTCTTTTAAGTACAGGTAAAAGGTTTCCCAGGTTAGTTTATATATTGGTCCATAAAAGTAAATATTTAAAAACATTAAAACCATACAATAATAGTATCATTTTAATTATGGAGGGGGGTAGAGAAAACTTTGGGAAACGTTTATGTGCTTGATAGTGATAATTGTTTTGTGAGTACATAGGTATCTCCAGACTGATAGAAAGGATTATAGTAAATATGCACAGCTTTTCATAAATCAGTCATAGATCAATAAAGTGGTTTCAAAACTGCTCTTTTGGGGGCTGGGGAGGCAGCCCCACTGATAAAATCTGCTGTGTCTAACTTCTGTATTAGTCAGTACCTGAGGGTCATGGATATATACTCGTAATTAGGAAGACTGAATTTCCCCTCTTTGTAAAAATAAACTCTACTTAGTATCTTGTGGAATTACTTCCTCTGGGAAAGATAAGAAACAATCAGATATGCAAAACCAAATAACCGAAACAAGGCCATATGTCTGCAATACTTCTTTTGGATTAAATGTAAATTTTGTGTAAAAATCATTAAGTCTTTAGTGAAAAAGCTAAATGGGACTGTAGTGACTGTATGGTAAAGTGTGGACCAAGCCACATGAATTTGCTCAACACAAACAGGATATGCTTCATGCATGTGTAATCGTGGATAATCATGAGTCATCTCTCTGTTAAGCAAGGCTGCTACATAAACCTCATTATTCCTTTAACACATGTATTGCTTACTTTTCTTCTCATTGAAACGAAATACCCCACAAGAAGCAACTTAGAGGGGGAGGGTTTGTTCTGGCTCACAGTTTGAGGGGATATGGTCCATTATGGTAGGGAAGGCATGGTGGCAGGACTGTGAGACAGCTGGTCACATGCTTCAACAGGAGCAGAGTGTAAACAGGAAGTGGGGGCTGGGCTATAAAGCCTCTAGGCCCACCCTCAATGGCCTGTTTTCTCCAGCAAGGCTCCACTTCCTAAAGGTTCCACAACTTTTCAAAACAGTGCCACTTTCTGGGGACCAAGTGTCCAAACATGAGTCTTGGGAGGACAATTAATATTCACACCACAACAATAGGTGATAGGCTTTCTGTTTATTTTATGTTGAATTTATTCATATTTGTGTGCTCCCCCCCCCCCCACTTTGTAGACAAGGTCTTGCTACGTAGCCTTGGCTGGCTTGGAACTTAACCATTTATGTAGACCAGTTTGGCCTCGAACTTGCTTCCTCAGCCTCTCCAGTGCTGGGATGACAAGTGAGAGGTACCAGACCCAGCTTAGACTAGGTTTGTATCATTTCTCCATGATGTGCCAAATGCTTTGCAAGTGAGCTCTTCCTCATTTGTGCTGTAATTGCCGCTGTGGTCCAACCTTGGCATATGTCCCCAGGCATTATTTTTAATACTCTGTAGTAGTTGTTAGCTAAGAGTTAAGTTTTGTATAATCAGGTGTATCCAGATATATCAGTCTTTGATATGTGTGTGTGTGTGTGTGTGGTGTGTGTGTGTGTTCACGTGTGTACTTGTGTGTGATATATTTGTTTTGAGATAGGTCTCACTCTGAGCTAGGCTCTTTCCTTTACTGCCAGCAATTACTGATTAAAATCTGTTTTTACTGCCTGCTGTCTGGCTATGTTTATCTTTGACAAAGACAGATAAATCACAGTAGTGTGCAGGATGTAATTTATTGGTGAAAAAGAAAATCTACCTTCTGGGACTCTGAAGATTTACCATCAAGAGCCCAGGGTGAAGGTCCATAGGACATCTGAGAGTCTGGGAAGATGCTTCTAGCCACTGCCTCCAGCAAGGTGTCTGCAGTCCCTGGGATAGCAGGTCCAAAACACATCACTGACAAATTGAAATAAGATAAAGTTGCCAGATTTGTTTTTACAGATTGTTGTGCCCAGATCGTGACCCCCCAGAGAGACCACCGAGGAGGAGCGTACCAGAATGCAAAAGCAAGGTTTATTTCTGCTACAAGTCATGACAGGGAACTATAGCATGAATTTCTAAAGGCTCTTATTAATAAAATCAAACCTGAGCCAGGTATTGGGGTAAACACTGGAAGATCAGAGAGACAGAACAAGCCACAGCTAACCTCACCTGGCTAACTTCTCAGCTGATCTTGTTTCCTCAGACTGGAAGCCTCTGTGTCCTCATATCCAAATGGCTCTCAGCTGAACTGTGCTACTCAAAACCTAAAAGCGTAACCAGCGAAATGCTTAACCAGCCAAATGCTTCTAGTTTCTGGTTCTCACGCCTTATGTACCTTTCTGCTTTCTACCACCACTCCCTGGGATTAAAGGTTCGCTTTCTGAGAGTCACCATGCTTGGCTATATCCTTGAACACATGGATTTCTTCCTCTGGAATGCTAGGATTAAAAGCATGTGATATCACTGCCTAACCTTTATGTTTAATATCGTGGCTGTTCTGTCTCTGACCCCAGATAAGTTTATTAGCGTGCACAATATTTCGGGGAACACAATACCACCACAGGGAACTCATCTCAACTCACTGGCAGTGAGGCAGGGAAGAGTTACTCTTTCTTGGGGAAGTTAGTTTTTAATAGGCAAAACCCACAAAATTTTTTAGAGGGGAGGGGGTTAGTATGGGTCCATCCTTGATTGGTCCAGTTTTTCCCGGGCCTGGACTTTGTCTTATTCTAGCTTATCTGTTTGCCCTGTCAGGAGTTTTACAACCCATCTCCGGGGTCTGGTCATGTTATCTCCGGAGAGGGGCATCTCGTGGTTAATCGGTCACCACCAGACATCCTGACTTTGTTCTTTTGAAAACACCTGACTTCACCCTCTCCAGGAAGGGGGAACTGACTCAGTTTTGTTTATTTTTAAGATATCTCTTTCCTCAGCTCTTTTGGGTTTCTGGGGGAACTGTGTCTGGGTCTTTCAAGATGACACAAGGATGAATTTGTAGCAAAAGGACAATAAATTGATGGAAACCAGCAATCACACTGATTGGTGCCAGGGCAAACCCACATACTGGTAGAATGGTTGGTAAAAGCAGCCAGCTAGACAGGACATAAATGGAGGAAACCCACGTGTCTGCTAAGTGGAGGTTATGTCTCTGTTGGGGAAAATGGTGGAACAGATTTAACAGAGGTTCTAGAACAAGAGATTTCTAGCTGGAGAAGCTGCAGCCCTGATTGACTGTAAGCGTGTTCATGAAGAACAAAGACAGTGTGACTGATGTATGTGGGAACAGGTTAAACTTTGAACACATTTCCTAAACTTTACAGATCCATGGGCAGAGGGTGGAAGCCTTGGGTATTCAACTTTTTTCCCAGATCACTGGCCAACCACAAAGTTAGAAAGTCACCTGGTCAAATGCGAAGAAGCTATGCTAACAACTAAAAATAAGAATTGAAAAAAAATAAAGTTGAGTGTGGTGGTGCATTTCCTTTGGAGGCAGAGGCAGGCAAATCTCAGAGTCTGAGGCCAGTCTGGTTGACAGAGTTCTAAGACAGCCAGGGCCACACAAAACAACCCTGTCTTGAAACATAAGAAGAAGGAGGAGGAGGAAGAGGAAGGAGGAGGAGGCAGTGGCTACAGCAGCAGCAGCATTTGGGGCTGGTAAGATGGCCTGTCAGGTCAGGCACTTATCAAACAAGCCCAGAAGTGACATGAGTTCAATCCCCAGAATCCACAGAAAGGTGGAGAGAGAGAGAGAGAGAGAAGAGAGAGAGTTGTTTTTTGACCTCTATATGTACACGATGGCACACAAGACCCCCTCACTTATTATGCACACATACACACACACTAAAATAAAATTTAAAAATGAGTATTTGAGGTCAGTCTGACTACATAGTGGGTTCAGGTCAGCTTGGGTTACAGAATGAGATTCCCCAGTTCAATACAAAAAAATTAAAATAAAAAACAAATAAATGAATAAAGCTAGTGGTAGGAATGGCACATTTCTAAAGGCAACAGATTATGAAGTTTAGTTCTAAGCAAGTAACTAAAGAAAAATAAGAATACAAAGGCACTACAGTATATTTCCTAAAATTTACAGTTTTTGGCAACAACAAAAAAAGATAAGACATGCAAAACAGCAGGGCGGTGGTGGTGCACGCCTTTAATCCCAGGCAGAGGCAGGCGGATCTCTGTGAGTTTGAGGCCAGCATGGTCTACAGAGCGAGATCCAGGAAAGGCACAAAGCTACACAGAGAAACCCTGTCTCGAAGAAAAAAAAAAGACATGCAAAACAAAGCAAAGTGTGCTCCAAACTCAGCACAAACATGCACAACCTCCCCAAACAAACAAATAAACAAAAAACTGAACCAAATCCCCACCCGACCACTCACTCAACCAAGCAAACAATGATGTCAAGTAGATCTAGATATTCAACTTAGCAAACAACTCCTTCAAAATAGCTGTCATCATTTATCCTAAAGGTTAAAAGACATTGTCTAGGCTAGGGTTTCTGTTGCTGCGACAAACACCATGGCCAAAAAGCAAGTTGGGGAGAAAGGGTTTATTTGGCTTCCACTTCCAGATCATAGTCCATTGTTGGAGGAAGTCAGGACAGGAACTCAAGCAGGGCTGGAGCCAGGAGTCAGGAAGGAGCTGGTGCAGAGGTCATGGAGGAAAGATGCTTACTGGCTTGCTTCCCTGGCTTGCTCAGTCTTCCTCCTTCCCTTCCTTCTTTCCTCCCTTCCTTCCTTCCTCCATCCTTTCCTCCCTCCCTCCCTCCCTTCCTTCCTTCCTCCCTCCCTTCCTCCCTTCCTTTCTTTTTCTTTTTTGAGACAGGGTTTCTTTGTGTAACAGCTCTGGTTGTGCTGGAACTCTCTGTAGATCAGGCTGGCCTCGAACTTACAGAGATCCCCCTGCCTCTGCCTCCTGAGTGCTTGGGATTAAAGGTGTATACCACCACAGCTCAGCACAACCTGCTTTCTTATAGAACCCAGGACCACCAGCCCAGGGATGGCACTATCCACCATGGGCTGGGCTCTCCTGAACTGATCACTGAGAAAATACCTTACAGCTGGATCTCATGGAGGCATTTCCTCAACTGAGGTTCCTTCTTCTCTGATGACTCTAGCTTGTGTCAAGCTGACATACAAAACCAGCCAGTACAGACATTAATGCAATTTATGGTTATTTTGAAGGCTTGTGCCTACACAAAACCAAGGGAAAAACTGTCAGAATGAACTTTATGAGTGCTGAAAAAATAGGAGCTAAACCAAGGAAAAGGCAACTTTAAAGCAGTCATGGGCTGGGGACGTCTTAGTCAGCAAAGTGCTTGGCATGCAAGCTTGGGGACTGGAGTTCAGTTCTTAGACCTCATGCAAAAAGCCTGGTGTGCTAGCACCAGTTTGTACATCAGTGTTGGGGAGACAGAAACAGGAAGATCCTGGGGGCTTGCTAGCTAGCCCCCCAACCTAATCAGTGAACCCTAGTCCTAGTGAGAGACTTTCTCAAAAACAGAGTAGATGGCTCCCAAGGAACGACACCTGGTATTGCTCTCTGGCCTCCATATGCATTCCCTCCCCCATACACACACACACACACACACACACACACACACCACACATACACACATACATCACACACACATCACACACACACACACACCACACATACACACATACATCACACACACATCACACACACACACACACCACACATACACTTCAATCACAACCACACTTACCCCACATACACACACACACCACACACACACACATAGACATACACACAGACACATCACACACAACACACACATACACCCCAATCACACGCACTTCTTCCACACCACACACACACAGCACACACCACACATACATCACACACACACAATATCACATACACACCACACACACACCACACATACATCACACACACACCACACACACACACAGACACATCACACACATATACACTCAACACACACATACATGCATATACACACTACATACATGCGTACATACATACACATATACATCCCACTATTGGAGAAATTATTTCAGGGAACCAGAGAGAGGAGAATTCTGGGAAGCGGAAGGCTGGGAGAGAGACTGCAGCCACCGCCAGGACAAGCAACATGTAGAGACTCTGGTAAGCCACCAGCCACGTGGCAAGGTATAGATTTATAGAAATGGGTTAATTTAAGATAAAAGAGCAGTTAGCAAGAAGCCTGCCACGGCCATACAGTTTATAAGTGATATAAGCGTCTGAATGATTATTTTATAAGTGGATTGTGGGACTGCGGGGCTTGGGGAACCTGGAGAGAAGCCCTCCAGCAACAAATGGCGCCCAACGGCTCGAGTTTCCACCTTAAACCTGAGAATATTTAATAACCAATTCTAAACAGAGCCAAAACCAGGTTCCTGCTTCTTGTCTCATACGGTCAGCTAGATACGGCAAAACGCAAGTTTAGACACTGGCAGGTTCCTGGCGGGTGCGTTTGACTGGCAGTATGGCGGAAATGAGGCATCTGCCAGCGGCAAATTAAGCTGTGTGGTAGATTTAGTCTTTACTAGTATTTAAAAAAAAAAAAAAAAAAAAAAAAAAAGAGGTTTCTGGGCTACACACTGCTTTGATAAAAGCTTAGACCCACTATTTCTGAGACTTGATGACTCCCAGAGCTGGCAAAAAACGTACCACTGCCATGTTGGGAAGCTGAAGTGGGCGGAGCCAGCAGCCACAGCGCCGTTTCGGGCTTACAATGGTACAGTTTAAAGCAATAGGCTCAAGGCTCAAGGTAATATAAAACATAAGCCACATAAAGATGGCTACCACACAGAGAATCTGGATTATGTTCTCTTTGATATTCATAACTAAACAAAAACATTTGATTACAAAAGCTGTTGAGTTATGCCAAAATGTATATTTTAAAGGTACCTTGACTTCAAAATTTGGATATAAGGATATGTTACTTTGGAAAAGAGGTTTTGCTTTTGTTTCCACAGAAAGCCAGAGGCTGTGGACTTGTTCCAGATTAAGATACATCAGGTTTCACCAGCCAAGACCCCCTGAAAGGTCTCTGATGACACCATGGCCCAGATGATCCAACATCCAGATCGGTTTCAAGGCAACTGGTTCACACAATACAGCCTCACGGACTACCCCATAGGTCTAAAATTTTCTTTGCGTCCCCATAAGATACAGCGCCCCCTCCAGCAGGAAGTAGTAAGAGATGCTACGCCCAAATTCCCAAATATACCAAGCTGGCTTTAGAGGTGGAATTGGCTCACTCCCCCTCTAAACCCAGACATATTGCTTTAAAAAAAAAATGGTTAAAAGATTCTTGTGTCCCAAATCAGAAGAGCCCTCTGGTGTGGGACAGAAAAAAACCAATATTTTTATTTAAAACAGGTTGATTATAAATGTGATCTCTTTCTAAAAAAGAAAAGGGGATATAATATAGATATATAGGAGGATATGGAGATGATAAGATAAAAGGGTAGATTAATGAACCTACTTTTAAAGAACAACTTGTTTAAAATGTTTTACATTGGTATAGATTTTAGTTTATGTTTAAAATGTTTTACATTGGTAAAAATTTTAGTTTATTAATACAAACTTAAAGTTAATTTTGTTATACTGTATATATATATTTCTATTCTTGTTTGAGGTATTATGTTTAACTCATTTAAAATTGTAATGGATGATTAAAAATAGATTAATAATCAGTCATCTATGATAATCATATTTGTAGCCATGTTAGTTAAGTCTTCTAGGTATACATAGATATATTTCAGATAGATAGGTAATCTTCAAACACTTCATAGACCTAGAGAATATGGCATTTAAATAACTTAAAATTCTGTTGATGTGAGACACAATTGCTCCTGGCTGCACCAATTGATCCCGAGAGAATGTTGGGCTTCTAAGACATTTCCATTTGGAAGTTTGTCTTTTGGCACAAAATGGCCTACTGGGCAAAGAACTGCCCTTGCCTTGACGGCTGACAGTACAAATGCAATGCTGTCCTTTCTGGACAAGCGGGACACAAGGAAAGCGACCACTGTACTCTGCCAAGACAGGGTAAGATGGTCTCTCAGAATTCCTCCTTCTGAAAATGGTCTGTCAGATACTCTAGGCCTGTAGCCAATTTGAATGCACCAACAATGCTGAGAAACATCAGGTGCTGTCCAGGCTGCCAGCTGTCTTGGTCTACTCTTGCAAGATTCCCGAAGTTGCTTGCATCCATCTACCATTTCTCAGGTACCATTATGTTCCTTCTCAGGTCTTTGATGTGGTTGAAAACTAGATAGTTGTAATTTCCTCAGTTATGATAAAAGATAAGTTAGATATAAAACCTTAAACTCACAAATATAAGATAGATAGGACATCTTCTTTAATATTGTAACTATAATTCTTGCTCGGTAATTGTTTTGTTATATGTAATTTTACCATGTTAAAGTTAAAACCTTCCTTTTTAAAAAAAAGAAAAAAGGGGAAGTGCTGTGGATATTGTTCTATATAAATAAAACACTGATGGCCAATGACCAGTCAGGAGGTAGGTGGGACAAGGAGAGAGGAGAATTCTGGGAAGCGGAAGGCTGGGAGAGAGACTGCAGCCACCGCCAGGACAAGCAACATGTAGAGACTCTGGTAAGCCACCAGCCACGTGGCAAGGTATAGATTTATAGAAATGGGTTAATTTAAGATAAAAGAGCAGTTAGCAAGAAGCCTGCCACGGCCATACAGTTTATAAGTGATATAAGCGTCTGAATGATTATTTTATAAGTGGATTGTGGGACTGCGGGGCTTGGGGAACCTGGAGAGAAGCCCTCCAGCAACATCCCACACATACACATCCGCACATATATACACAACACACACACACACACACACACACACACACACACACACACACAAGCTTTGTGATGTTTCTTGTTGGCCCTTTGCTTTACCCCCTTCCTTGATTGGTGGCCAGTCCTCTTGAAGCTTTCATGCCTCTAACAAACCATGGTCTAAACAAGAGATATTATTTCTTTAAAAATTATATTTACATAGCTCGGCAGTGGTGGCACACTTCTTTAATCCCAGGATTTGGGAGGCAGAGGCAAGTGGATCTCTGAGTTCAAGGCCACCCTGGTCTACAGAGTGAGTTCCAGGGCAGCCAGGGCTACACAGAGAAACACTGTCACAAAAAACAAACAACAACAACAAATTATATTTACATAAGCATGATTGAATTAAAAATATTTATTTTATTTTATGTGTATAATTGCTTTGCCTGCACATATGTACATGCAACTGTGTGCACACCTGTTGTCCACAGAGGTCAGAAGAGGCATCAGATCCTCTGGAACTGGAATTACTACATGGGCCACAATGTGGGGGTTGGGAACTGAACTTGGGCCTTCCTAACCACTGAGCCACCACTCCAGCCCCCTATTTAAAATTTCAAGTTAATTTACAATTAGCATACTCAGTAGGTATTGATCTTTTGTGGGTCAGGCAGTGCTACATCCAGCATGGCTGGGATGACGTGGGGTGGCAAGTGAATGAAGAAAGGACAGACTTACAGACACATATTGAAAAGCTGGGATTGGGTGGGACATGCTACACTGGTGGGGTGTACCTACTACGAGACAACCCAGGATCTCAGGGGGTTTATTATGTATAGCATTAATTAGCCAGTTTGGTAGGAGGTCTCTGCAGGCCAGCAGTCTCAGGTTGTAAACCTCCAGGAGAGGGAAGCTGTAGTTGCTAGTTTTTCCACACACTGCCAACACTCAAACTCAGACCAGAAGAAGGCTTTGCATCCACCTGAGTCTGACCCAAACACTCCCTGGGTCTGAGGCACTGAGTCCTTGACATGAGTTAATACATATTTTATTTATTTATTTATTTATTTATTTATTTATTTATTTATTTATTTATTTATTTGAGACAGGGTTTCTCTGTGTAGCTTTTTGCCTTTCCTGGAACTTACTTTGGAGACCAGGCTGGCCTCGAACTCACAGAGATCCACCTGCCTCTGCCTCCGGAGTGCTGGGATTAAAGGCGTGCGCCACCATCGCCTGGCAAGTTAATACATATTAACGCAGGACTTCATCTATTCCTTACACATTCACTCAGGGATTCCTTAGCTCCACACAGTGCAGCCATATCCCTGCATTTGGGTCAAAGTAGCTTTCACGAACCTGTGTTTATTAGGGATGAAGCAGTTATGCACGATTAGATATCTTTAAAGACACTGTGTAGCCCTGATACTTTCTTTGTAGGACTAGGCTGGCCCTGAGTCCACAGAAATCTGCCTGCTTCTGCCTCCAGAATGCTGGAATTAAGGGTGGGTACCACTACTCCTGGAAGATAATTTCATATACTTTTAAGGGAATAATAAAGATTGATTACAAATTGCTTTTTTAACATTTTTCATTACATTTTAATTTAATTTGTGTGTGTATGTGTGTTGGGTTCATGCTACAGTACATATATGAAGGTCAGAGATCAGCCTGTAGGATTCAGTCTCTCTATCGTGTGGGCCCTGGGGATGGAACTCAGGTTGTCGGGCTTCATGGCAGACACCTTTACCTGCTGAGCCATTTCACTGGCTCTGTGCTTCCTTTTTTTCTTTCTTAAAAAACAGTTTTGTTTTGAGCTGGGCGGTGGTGGCGCATGCCTTTAATCCCAGCACTTGGGAGGCAGAGGCAGGTGGATCTCTGTGAGTTCGGTGAGTTCGAGGCCAACCTGGGATACCAAGTGAGTTCCAGGAAAGGCGCAAAGCTACACAGAGAAACCCTGTCTTGAAAAACTAAAAAAAAAAAAAAAAAAAAAAAAAAAAAAAAAAAAAAAAAAAAAAAAAAAAAAAAAAAAAAAAACAACAACAACAAAAAACAGTTTTTTTTAAAAAGATTTATTTATTTTATTTTGTAGCAGATAAAAGGTCCTTGTACAAAAACACAGATGCTGTCTCTTCAAAGGAGGGAGAAGTTTATATGTTTCTACCCAGAATGCTGGCAAAGGATGTAGTTTACAACCTGGTGATCTTTTGCTGTTTGTAGGGCCAGGCTTCACCAGAATCCCCCAGAATATTATGTTTGTTTACCCTTACTAAATCTTGGGCATTGCTTCTCAGTCCATAAAACCATCCTTATGAGAGATACCACCTGTGCTCTAAGTAACTTCTGTTATCTCAGGGCCAGGCCAATCCTGATTGCCACAGGTGTTATGTCCACCTCAGTCATTCTACCTAGACCCTTATCTTGAACATTGTTTCTTAGTCAACATCTTTATGGAAGAAACCATGTGTATTCTGTAAAGAGTTTTAATGTAAACGTGTCTTAAGCTTTGTTGTACACATGGAATTGAGTTAATTGTCATCAGAAAACTCTTCCAAAATTGTGCTGTGCTTAAGTATGGCTAAAATAAACCACTTGGTGTCAGACTCCAGAAGTTTGACCAAGCACTGGCTAACTAAGTTGTCCTGAACAGAGTGGGTGTTTTGTTCAAATGTATGTCTGTGCACCACGTGCATGCCTGATGCTAGAGGAGCTCAGAAGATGGTTTAGAATCCTGAATTGGAGTTATGGACAGTTATGAGCTGACATGTGGGTGCTAGGAATTGAATCTGACTTCACTAGCACTGTGTATTAGTCAGGGTTTTCTAGGGCAGAATTTATTGAACAAATGAATCTATCTATCCGTCTATCTATCTATCTATCTATCTATCTATCTATCTATCTATTTATCTAAAGGAGATTAATTAAAATGGCCTATAGGCTATGGTCTAGCAAGTCCAACAATGGCTAACAAGGAAGGTCCAAAAATCTCATGAGGCTGTATGTTTCAGCTGGTCTTCAGTATATGCCAGAATCCTGAAGAAGTAGGTTCTAACACTAGTGAAAGAAATGAACTTGCTATTGAAAGTTAGCAGGCAAAGAGAGAGAAAGCTTCCTTCTTCCATGCCCTTTATGTAGTCTGGACTCACTTCAAAGGATTTAACTAAGAAAAAAATTCCCCACATGTATATCCTGTTGCTTGCATTTTAGTTAATTCCAGATGTAGTCAACTTGACAACCAAGAATAGCCATCACACACTGAGTATTTAGCTCGATTTCTAGTCCCAGGTATGGTTTCCCTCTTGTTCCCGTAAGTCTAATGGAGAACTGTTCGTCACCACCAATGTATTATGTCACTCTTGCACCCTTAGAGCTGGTACTCCACACTCCAACCAACAACTCTTTAGTCTGACACGCATACTCAAGTGGAGAGCATAGCACACAAGAGTTAGCATGAACCAATATTACTGATTTACAGGTTTTGATAGTTGTCAGCTGTGCCATTTTGCTGGGGTGGTGGGTCATAGCAACAAGAAAAAGATCTGGAGCATTTAAAGAAACAAAGCACAATGACTAAGGACGAGGCAGGTAATAAATGTTGTTCCTACTTTTGTCTGCTCAGGCCTGCCATACTTCAGACACTAGGTGTCAGCAGAATACCTTGCCTTTCTCTGATCTCTATTGTCAGTTGGAGACAGTTCTCTCTCTCTCTCTCTCTCTCTCTCTCTCTCTCTCTCTCTCTCTCTCTCAAATTAAATGCATTTTTTTGCTTTTTGAGAATTTTATACAATGAGTACTATATTTATATAATTTCATTCCCAACTCCTCCTGTGCCTCCCCTTATTTCTTCTTAAATTAATAATCTCTTCTTTATTTATTATTGTTACATATATGTATATATACGTGCATAAATGTGCATATATGTATATGTATCGATATACACGAGTGTATGCATACACACATATTTGTATATCTATCTATATAAGACTAAGTTTATTTAGTGTTGCTCTTATGTACAGGTATGACCACTTGGTATTGGATAACCTACCAGGGGACTTATCCCTGGAGAAAACTGATTTCCTTCCTTTCTTAGAACTCTCTCAGTCATTGAGACAGGTCTTTCTTTGTAGTCTAGGCTGGATTTGAACTCATGATCCTTCTGCCTTTCAGCATCCAAAGTACTGGAATTACAGGCTGTATCACCTGGTAGTGGGCTGATACTTTTTATTTTTAAGTATGAGAAGTTTTTCTTTCCTTTTTTAAAGTTTGTTTTAGGACTTTTTACGTATTCAGCTCAAGACACTGGTTACTGGTGAACAAAAGGAAAGGTTTCAGCAAAGATGTGGAACTCACAATATTGTGGGGACAAACTCTTCTAAGAAAATAGTCTTGTCTTGGGAGTCAGAGGCAGGTGGATCTCTGTGAGTTCCAGGCCAGCCTGCTCTACATACAGAGTTCTAAGCCAGCCAGAGGTACACAATGTGACCCTGTCTCAAAAAAAAAAAAAAAAAAAAGGAAGAAAGAAAAAAGACGCTCTCATGATATTATGAGTAAAAAGAGAGGCACGGTAGCCAACATATTGATTTTTCTCTACTTATTGGTGTGTCCTCATATATAAAATTATAATAAAATACAGTGTATCAGTTTGGATGTCAATGCTACATTCTCCTTAATTCTGAGAAGTAACTAGCTTACTAGAGCTAAACTCAGCTTCAAGTCAAGGATGATCTTGAATTCCTGGGCTTCCTGCCTCTACTTCCCAAGTGCTAGAAGAACAAGGAGTACACCACATCTGTTTTTTTCTTTTTAACTTGAGGCTCTTCCTCACACTGCGGTCCAATCTTGAATTTTCTGTTTTCCTGATTTAGCCCCATGAGTAGTGTGCACAGGGCTTGCAAAACTTTTACTATTTCATGCCCAGAGGAGGGTTCCACAGCCATTCCATAGGCCCAGCCTCACACTCTGTTTAAAGGCCTTGTTTGTTTTGTGTCTGAGAGTCTCACACTGTAGCTCATGCTGGCCTTGAACCTGAGGCAATCCCCCTGCCTTAGTGTCCTTAGTGTTGGGATTGGAGGAATGAGTCACCATGCTGGCGCACATATCAACAAAAGCACGAAAGGGTTGTGTTTCTCTGCATCATTGCCTTCCCAGCATTTGGGCATGCTCCTTTCCCTCTCCTCTTCTGCCTTTCTTGATTTCTCTTTACTATGTTCGCACTTAACCATAGCCTAACTGGCTTCATACTTGAGATCTTCTTAGCCTCGTTCTGCTGGGTACTGGAATTATAGGCAGGGCAACCACACCCTGTTTATCATCTAATTTCCTGATAATAATCATCCTAAAGGGTGTGAGATACCTTACTGTGGTTTGATTTCATTTATCATAATTAGTAGGGATGCTGTCATTTCACGTGCTTATTGGGCATTTCACTCTATTTTGAGAGAAGGTCTCAGTGCAGGCTGCTTTGAACTGACTATGTAGATGAGGATGACCTTGCCAAGTATTGGGACTGCATATGTACTTTAGTGAGACCAGCTTATGTGGTACTGGGAATCGAACCAACGGCTTTGTGAACTCTAGGCAAGCACTTCATCCCCAGGCCTAGTATGCTCTTTTAAAAGGTACTTGGATTCATGATGCCTAGTGGAGAGACCAGAGGCCCAAGTGATTCTCCACGACTCAGCTCTGGGCTTGTCTCCAACACTAGATTGAGTCAGTTACAAAGAGGATCATCTGCAGCTAGTGGCAGACTAGATTCTTGCATTGGGTACTCCTGCGGGCTTCTGGATGTCCCCCGCCCGCGGCACCTCTCTAGCAGAGGCCCCGCCCCTGAGGGCGTGAACACACCCTTCACTTGCGTGGCCCTGCCCCTCCCGGCCGTACGCAGTAGCGTTTGTCACGTGGCGCCGTGGCCGGATTTGTGGAGTTAGATCATTCTCCGGTGACTGCCGAAGGGTTGGAAAAGTGCTGCCCAGCGGGGATGCAGATTCCTGACTGAGCTCAGCGTGGTTCTTTCCGGTCACGTGCTGTGCGGAGCAGCTGCTAGACACGTTATTGCTAGGCAACGCTTGCACGCTTTGTCCCGCGCTGGATCCCCGCAGTGGAGGATCTGGGCGCCGCTGGCCGACATGGACCAGTACTGCATCCTCGGTCGCATCGGGGAGGGCGCCCACGGCATCGTCTTCAAAGCCAAGCACGTAGAGGTGAGGCCAGGCCGCACGCGCTGGTCCGAGGGGTGCCCGCTGCGTTCCCCCTGCCTCAAGCCGTGAGCTGCGGCCTTTTAGTGCTGAGACCTGCCAGTACGCGGGCCTCAGGGGTCTCTGGTTGCTTGTCCCGGTCCCTTCTGTAGTGATCCCACTTCCAGCGGCGGGACTGCGGGAGCGCATCCCCTAGCGGACGGTTTAGATATTCCCGACCTGGGGGGTGGGGGTGTGGAGAATCTCTGTAGGTATCTTGTTCCTGGTGTGTTCTCTCCCAGCCCTTCCTTGCTGAAGGTTTTCTGGCAGTGTCTGCACTCTTTCTTGCACAGACTGGAGAGATCGTTGCCCTCAAGAAGGTGGCTTTGCGGCGGCTGGAAGATGGCATTCCTAACCAGGCCCTAAGGGAAATCAAGGCTCTGCAGGAGATCGAGGACAGTCAGTATGTGAGTGGGGCTGGGCTCCGGTGGGCAGGCTGGGCTGCGGTGGACAAGACCGTGGGCGGCAGGTTCCAAGACAGCTTCTTGCCCTCTTTCACTCATTCCCATCCCTCCCTAACACCTACATACACTTTAAAGGATTCCCTGCTCCTGCCTGCTTACCCCTTGTTAATGCTCCCAGGTCCACTGTTTGCCTGAGTACTTCGCGCCCCCCCCCTTCTCTCTCTCATTTACTCACCCAGTGCTCACACACTCATTCATCATTTCACTTTATTTTGTGATTTCTCTCTCTCCTTTCCTTTTTGCCCCCCCCCACCTCTCCCACCTTCCTGTTTTCCTTCCCTCTCAATGCTAGGCAGGTGCTGTGCTGCTAAATTATGTCCCCACACTAATTCCTCAGTAACTTGTACCCGCTGAGCCTCTACTTTGTTCTACAGGTGTGTTAAAGGCTTTATGTGTGCTCACCTGAGTTCTTCCTGCTTTTCAAAGTAGGTGTCAGGAATTTGTTAAGCAAGGGGAATGTTTCATTTTCAGCATCAGTTCATGGGTCCTCAGCTATCCAGTGAAGACTTTGGGTTGAGTGCCACTGGTAGTCTTTCCCTGGGGCCTCCTAAAAGTCCTACCTGTGCACGGGACCGGTGACACTGAGGAACTGGTCCCAGTCTGTTTTCTGAGAACATTGTGTAATGGAATCAGTAGGAGGTCACACACCTGGTGTATGTCTGTGTGCTAGTGTGTTGTGAATTCTGGTGGTGTGTGTTTCAGGACTGACTGTAGATGAGATATATTTTCATTTCTTATTCCTTTATAACTTGTGTACTATCTGAATGTAGGTGTATGTTTTAATTTGTCCAATGATTATTTATTAGAAAAAAACTCAATAAGATGTTTCTGTTTTGTTGCTGTTGAAAATTAAAGGTCCTTCCAGACAGCCTGTGTGTGGGACAGGGGTGCAAGGTCCACAAGGATACTGATGATAGCCAGCCATCTGAAGTTGCCATTTTAATTAATTAATTAATTAATATTTAATTTTATGTGTATGAACATTTTGCCTGCATGTATGTGTGTGTACAGTGTGTGTGCGCCTGCTGCCCATGGAAGCCAAAAGAGGGCATTAGATTCCCTGGAACTGGAGTGATGGACGGTTGAGAGCTACTATATGGGTGCTAGGACCCAAACCTGAGACCTCTGCAAGAGCAACAAGTACTCTTAACCACTGAACTTTCTCTCCACCCCAAAGTTTTCATTTTAAAAAATGCACTAGGGGGTTAGGGAAATGGCTCAGTGGACAGTGTTAAGCAGGTGAATGCCAGGTGGGTGTGGTACCCCATCTGTGAGTCAAAGTTTGTAAGGTACTGGATGGGGGATCCCTGGAGCAAGCTGGCTAGTCAGACCAGCGTATTGATGAAGCTCTGAATTCAATAGAGACATTGCCTCAACAGATAATGTGGAGAGCAATTACAGACGACTCCTGACTTCAGCCATGGTTCTCCATATGTTCATGTACACACATACATCCAAACACAAAGACGTGTAAAAAATAGATTTGTCCCCAGCCTTTATCATCTTCTTCACTAACTACCACTTCTTAGGTGTCCCTTCAGGGACTAGCATCTGTCTAGGTTTCAGGAGCACAGGACAGAACAGAAATGTTCATCAGCTGGATGTTGTGGTTTACACCTGTAATCCCAGCACTTAGGAAGTAGAGGCAGGAGGATCCAGGTCATCTTATGCTGCATAGTGAGTTCAAGTCCTTTCCTCCCCACTGTTCCAAAAAGATACTTATTTTCTTGTCCCTCTAGCCATCTCTGCTAGCCTTAGGGCCTTGTTCTTTCTGCTTTCCCTGCTCAGACCTGCTTCTGTAGCTAGAGTTTTCCTGCCTTGCCCACAGTCAGGACAAATCTTTGTCACCCGCCAGTCCCACAGCCGCTCAGACCCAACCAAGTAAACACAGAGACTTATATTGCTTACAAACTGTATGGCCGTGGCAGGCTTCTTGCTAACTGTTCTTATAGCTTAAATTAATCCATTTCCATAAATCTATACCTTACCACGTGACTGGTGGCTTACTGGTGTTTTCACATGCTGCTGATCATGGCGGCAGCTGGCAGTGTCTCTGCCTCAGCCTTCTGCTTCCCAGAATTCTCCTCTCTCCTTGTCCCACCTACTTCCTGCCTGGCCACTGGCCAATCAGTGTTTTATTTATTGACCAATCAGAGCAACAGATTTGACATACAGACCATCCCACAGCATGCTTCCTTGACATTTGCATAACTGGCTCCTCCCCCGACCTACCCCTGACCAAACCCTTCTAATAAAGTATACACATTTTCTTTGCTCTCTCACAATCACACTGCCCTGTATTCCTACACCTTACAGAACCTAAACATATATTCCCTTTATTATCTATGGTCATTTATTCCCTGTTCTGTAAGCTTCCCTGAGTCCTTGCATCCTAGCTCGCTGCTCTGAGCAGCCTGGGCCTTAAGACTTTGGTAGCTACTCTGTGTGATGTATCTTCATTGTCCCAGTCCCAGGGAAGATGTGATTCCTGGTTCTGTCCCCAGGGTGCTGGGCTTTAATGTTCCTAGAGGAAATGGGTGACAGTTGGTACTTGAATGTGCCTCTCCAGGTGATCTGCAGGTGAGTGGGCTGGGTTGAGCAGTGGGTTGCTGCTGCCCACTAAGTGACCTTCTGACCTTTTCCCTGATTATTAGTGGAGAGTTAGAGTGGAGACCACTTGTCTCTGGATAGCAGAGCACCATGAGCCCTGAGTTCCCTGGCTGTCTTTGCTTGCCTGGCCCTCTGTCAGGGCCTGGCTGATGGTACTGCTGGTGGTGGGGCAGGAGCAGAGGAGGTCTGGAGGCAGTCCAGAGCAGTGGTCTCAACCTTCCTAATGCTGCAACCCTTTAATGCAGTTTCTCATGTTGTGATAACCCTCACCCATAAAATTATTTTCATTGCTACTTCATAACTGTAATTTTGCTACTATTATGAATCATAATGTAAATATTTTTGGACATAGATGTTTGCCAAGGGGAGACCCACAGGTTGAGAACCACTGGCTTAGAGGCTGATAGGATTTCTTCCCCCAGGTGGTGCAGCTGAAGGCTGTGTTCCCACATGGTGCAGGGTTTGTGCTGGCCTTTGAGTTCATGCTGTCAGACCTGGCAGAGGTGGTGCGCCATGCCCAGAGGCCACTGGCCCCGGCACAGGTCAAGAGCTACCTGCAGATGCTGCTCAAAGGTGTTGCGTTCTGCCACGCCAACAACATTGTGCATCGGGTTAGTACCAACATGGGCTGCGGTGGGCTAGAGTGAGCTAATCCTTGAAGAGGGTACAGTCAGGGGGTCTTAAGGTCAGCAGCCAGGGCTGTGGCTTTAGAGGAGATGGTGGCCGGGCTGCCTGTTTCCCTGTCCGTCTAGGTACAGGGGAGACTGATATCTCCTTTTGTATGCACAGGACCTGAAGCCTGCCAACCTGCTCATCAGTGCCTCAGGCCAGCTCAAGATAGCTGACTTTGGCCTGGCCCGGGTCTTCTCTCCAGATGGTGGTCGCCTCTACACACATCAGGTGGCCACCAGGTAGTGGGGCTGTATCCCTTCCAGTCCTCTCACTGGGGAAGAGACACCTCTGTACCTTCTGTCCAGGCATGGGCTCTGAGGCTGGGATGAACTTGTAGCTTCTCGTCAGAACAGTAATCCACTCGTGATCTCAAACCCCTTTCCTCCAGGTGGTACCGAGCTCCTGAGCTCCTGTATGGTGCTCGGCAGTATGACCAGGGCGTCGACCTATGGTGAGACACTGGGGTAGATGAGGTAATGTGTGCCATGGGGATGTCCTCTCTGGTTAGACTAGTCTGAGCAGCTTGGGATCTATGTTCTTCACCCTGATGTTTTTGAGTTTGTTGGGGGAAGGTTAGGAGAGTGGTAATCTCAGTCAGGAGGCTTCTGGGAATGGAGGGTGAGGTGGTCTGAGGAACAAGGCATGTGGTATGTTTAGGTATCTGACTTGAGGATAAGACAGTGGTAAGCTAGAGTGAGGCTTGTGTCCCTAGGTATGAAGGCTCAGCATTTTGGGGGACTAGGGAGATAGTTTGTGGTGTTCAGAGGTCTAAGGTTTGAGTTATTTTACGTTTCTGCCCCCCAAAACAGGAGGAGCTGGGTGTCCCAGACATGAGGCTCTAATTGTATTGGAGCTGTCAGGGGCTGCTCTGTTCTAGAACTGATGTCTGAGGGGGAATAATAATGGCTGCACTAGAAACCTCTGGACCTTGACCCTGGCATGAGGTGTTAGTGCTGTTGTGGGTAGCTTGATCACCCATGTGTGAGATGTCCAGTTGCTTAGATCTGTATCCACAGGGCTGTGGGCTGCATTATGGGAGAGCTGTTGAATGGGTCCCCCCTGTTCCCTGGAGAAAATGACATCGAGCAACTCTGCTGCGTGCTTCGCATCCTGGGCACCCCCAGTCCTCGCATCTGGCCGGTTAGTAGCAGCCATTGCTGGGTGGGTGGGGGGCATTCCCCAGTAGGAAGTGACTCCTTATGCAGATGTCCCAGGGCCCCAGCCTCCCTTGATCAATGAAGATCACTTTCTTGGCCTTGCAGGAGGGCCAGGTTTTGTCTGGGTAGCATTTCAGCAAGTTGGGCAAGGAGCAGGCCTCAGAGAGGGTGAGAGGGGCTGACGGAGAGCATGTGTGGGTGATGATGAGCCCTGACCTGAGTGCATCGGGCGTGGAGAGGCAGGGGCTGCTCATTGCCTTTTCCTCTCCCGGGGTCAGGAGATCACAGAGCTGCCTGACTACAACAAGATCTCCTTCAAGGAGCAGGCGCCAGTGCCCCTGGAGGAGGTACTGCCTGACGCCTCTCCCCAGGCCTTGGACCTGCTGGGTCGGTTCCTCCTCTACCCTCCACACCAGCGTATCGCAGCCTCCCAGGTAAGGTTCAGGGTTGTGGTCACTGTTCTGATACTCTGCCCTCAGTAGCCATGGGACCCTGCCAAGTCGGTGACTCTCAGAACCCCAGGAGATGGGACTTTACAATGGGGTGTTTTTCAGGAGGCTTCAGGAGAGTAGTGAGTGACCTCGCCCTCTGTCCATCTCCTCTCTCTTGTCAGTGGTTCCTTCGTGCAGTTACAGGTGTTGGAGGTGTGAGTGTTGTCTCCCTCGTACCTTATCCGATTGCTCTTCATGTCCTTATCCCTCCTGTGCTTGCTCCTTCCCTTGGGCTTGTGCTCCTGTGTCCTAACCCTTCAAATCCTGCAGCATCTCTCTGGTCTTCAGCCTTTCTCCCCAGCTCTGTTATATGACTTGTCCTGGGAGACATGAACAAGTGTCTGTTCACTCCAGGTAGACACTGATAACAAATCTGACCTGAGTCTAGTCTCAGTTTCAGGTGCTTCCTGGGACTTGTGAGTTTCCTTTACTTCCTGAATCTTTAAGGAGCCTCCTGCCCAGAGAGAATGCTTCAATTGGGGGAAATAGCTACACAACAAGCTATCATTATAGCTGAGGACATACTATGCATTTTGCCCCTTCCTTTGTTGGCAAGACTTTTAAGCTCATTGCCATGTTCCCAGCTGCTGGAACAGTGCTCCAGACAGGCACACAGGCAAGGTTTGCTGAGTCAGCTGAATGATTCTGGGGCTGGTAGTGACTGGATTTCTTCTACTGACCCTTATTTGCTACCCTCAGGCCCTTCTGCATCAGTACTTCTTCACAGCTCCTCTGCCTGCTCATCCATCTGAGCTGCCAATTCCTCAGCGCCCAGGGGGACCTGCACCCAAGGCTCACCCAGGCCCTCCCCATGTGCATGACTTCCATGTGGACCGGCCTCTTGAGGAGTCACTGCTGAACCCAGAGCTGATTCGGCCCTTCATCCCAGAGGGGTGAGATGCTCGCCCTATCCTGCCGCTTACCCCAGGAGCACCTAGACAGTCATTCCTCTGCCTCTTCCTTATTTGCCTCCATGGCCTCCCCAAGGCTATACACACCACACCTTGTCCTTACTCCGTAGCCTGCTTGAGAGCTGGGCTCCAGGAGGCAGAACCGTGAAGATGTCCAGCCCAGCAGAGAACAAGACTCACAGCCTCCATAGACGACTAGCTGTGTCCTTCCCCAGGGCTGCCACTCAGTGGTGTCACCTGCCTTGGAGATGGTTCTCCAGGCTCTGTCTCCTGCTCAAGTACATTGCTATTAGAGCATCACCTGGGGAGGCACAGCTAGGAAGACAGGCTTGCTATGGTCTGGTTCCCAGGGTCCTCTGAGCCAGGATTTGAGATTCACATAGAAGCCCTGAGTATTTCTGCCTGTTTCTATTAGGGAAATTGACAATGGTGGCCCCTTAATTCATAGGGGTCAGTCACCCAGAAGGTGCTTCCAGTCAGGGCCACTTTGGTCCTGAGGCTTCCTGTGCCGTCCATGTGACTTGAGTGCTCACCAGTCAGGGTCCAGAAGTTGAGGCCCAGAGACAGACAGTCTGGCTCCCAAAGCACACTTTCCACATGTTGGGTGGTTAGTCAGTTTTTCTGAAGGATAAGAGTGAGCCAGAGGCTGCTGTGAATATTTGAAGCAGGCATTCCTGGAATTCATTCAGTAAATAAATGCCAGTGTAACTCAGCCAGCTTGTTGATTTCTGTTTCGTAGGAATATAGAAGATAAGTCTAAAACAGTTCTCAACCTTCCTAACGCTGTGACCCTTTAATACAGTTCCTCAGGTTGTAGTGACCCCCAACCATAAAATTATTTTCATTGCCACTTCATAGCTGCAATTTTGCTATTGTTATGAATCATAATGTAAATATCTGATATGCAGGATATCTGATATGAGATCCCTGTGAAAGGGTCGTTCGACCCCCAAGGGGTCATAACTCATAAATTGAGAAACACCGGTCTAAATGTTACTGAGATGTCAAGGACCAAGAGGAGGGAGCAGACAGAAGACGTTGAGAGGACTTACTACAAGGTTATATAAAACTAGGACAGGATATTGTTTCAGGAATTGATTAGACTCTTAACTATCAATTATTCAGATACCTAATAAAATATGCTAGTGGTTATGGCATATACCTGTAACCCTAGCACTCAGGGGTCTGAGATAGGAGGGTTCTCAAGAGTGGAAGGCCACCCTGGGCTACAGTGGGAGATCCTGTCTCAAAAAGAAAAAGTGTAGATGTGTATATATGTATATGTGTAAGCATGTATATAATATACACACAAAGGAGACACATTATATTCTTAAAATATTTGTTTTAGACCTAACATGTATTGGTTGTTGTGTGAGTATTGGGGACACAGAGGTGACTAACAGATTTACACTATACTGTGCTGTGGATATCATTCTATATAAATAAAACACTGATGGCCAGTGACCAGACAGGAAGTATAGGCAGGACAAGGAGAGAGGAGAATTGGGGAAACAGGAAGAAGGGGGAAAGACACTGCAGCCACCGCCAGGACAAGCAACATGTAAAGATGCCGGTAAGCTACCAGCCACGTGGCAAGGTATAGATTTATAAAAATGGGTTAATTTAAGATATAAGAACAGTTAGCAAAAAGCCTGCCACGGTCATACAGTTTATCAGTAATATAAGTGTCTGAGTGATTATTTTATACGTGGATTGTGGGACTGTGGGGCTTGGTGGAGCCTGGAGAGAAGCCCTCCAGCAACAATACTGTGCTCAGAAAATCTTGATGTCTTCATAATCCAACCTCCTTTTATTTCTCTGGTCACGTCTTTGTAGACTCTAAGGTTAGTCGGGCTCCATTAGTTTCTTGTAGCTCTTATGTATGCACAGGTGACAACTTGTGTCTGGACTCTGTTTGGAAACAGTTAAAAGGTACAGGCTGATAAAAATGTAGTCCATTTGGTGATTTACAAACTGGTGCCTTCAGTGATCTCTGAAAAACCTTCTCTAACTCCACACTGCACAGTGATATTCAGGCAAACAATAAAAACAGCAGAACACTAGCTCTCACCAGATGGTGCGACCACCACACTTGGTACTTTCTAGAGTAATAAGGTAGAACAGTGTAGGCATTATTGAAAGCCATGTAATACATACGACAAAGCACAAATATACAGTATACAGTAGGATGGTTGTCCCTCCCCCCCCCCAAAAAAAAAAAAAAGAAAGAAAAGGTTTTATTCAACTTGTTCTTTTCAAGCTGAGATGATGAGCCTGGCTTTGAACTCCTTTTGTGAGTGAGATGACTTTGATGTCTTGTCTCTAACTTTTATTGGGATCACAAGCCTGTATCACCACATTCCACTCATAGTAGTAATTTAAATGCAAAGAGTACATGTTGTAGCTGGAACAAAGGTGATTACTTGTATTAAAAAGGGAGTGAAACATATTTTCAAGAGTGAAATTATAAATATAAATCAAACTTTTAGAAGTAAAAGAATTAAAAAATGTGGTATAGTTTGATGTCAGAGTAGACAATTACTAGGGATAAATATTAAACTCTATAATGAATTGAAAAAAAATTGCTACATATGTATGCACACAATACAGATCTTTTTCCTCTTTTTGATATTGAGTCTTATATAGCTGAGGCTAGCATCAAACTCATTATGTAGTCAAGATTAGCTTCAAACTCACTGTGTAGTCCAGAATGGCCTTGAACTCATCCTGCTGCCACTTATCATGTGCTGAGATTGCTGGTGTGAGCTACCAGTTCTGGATTCAGCAGTGCTGAGGATTGAACCCAGGGCTTTGCGCATACTGGATGTTCCAGCCCTTTCTCTGAGGGCTCAACAAGGCCTTGCTGTCTTAGTCCATATTGTCCTGGAGCTCATGCTTCCTAGACTCTGGTGTAGCTGAGTTTACAGGTGGATGCCACTGCAGCTGACTTCACAGTTTTAGATGTGAACAGTGAGAGAGCTAAAAATAGACAAATCCACTTTCAAGGTTTAAAGTTAGGTCTGGTATGGCTGCTAGTGGTGGCATACAATTTTAATGCCAACACTTGAGATGCAGAGGCAGGCAGATCTCTGTGAGTTCAAGGCCAGCTTGGTCTACATAGGAAGTTCCAGCCTAGCCTGGTCTACATAGTAAGACCCTGTCCAAAAAAATGTAAGTATGATTGGATTCATGGCAGGCAAGGCATAAGGAAAAGATTGGTGTGTGTGTGTGTGTGTGTGTGTGTGTGTGTGTGTGTGTGTGTGTGTGCAAGTACATGTGTGCCTTAGCACATGTGCAAAGGTCAAAGGACAACTTTTCAAGAGTTGGTTTTCTCCTATCATGTGTGTCCCAGGGATTGAGTTCAGGTCATTAGGCTGGGTGACAAGTGCCTTTACCAGTAGAGCCATTTTGTTGGCCCCAGGTATAGGGTTTATGTAGATATTTCATTCACATAAGGGATCTGAGAATCCATAGACTGACATCTGCAGGGTTCTGGAAGCAATTCCCTGTGCACACTCATGGATGATTGCATTTTACTACAGTGCCAAAATACTTGGTGGATTTAATAAAGTGAGACATTTGTTTGTAGTGCTGCCATTATATTGAATCACAGTATTTCACAGGCTATTTTTTGTCTCCAGAGGGGAGCTGATTCACACCCTGGTTGTGTGAATTTGAGGAATTTCCAGAAATTACCTGCAAAGTCCTTACCCAGGACTGGGAAGTCTTCTCTATCTAGAAACAAATGTTCATGTCTCCAGTTCACCAGGAGGCTTCATCCAGGTGGAAGATATGCCTGTTACCTGGTTCCTGGTCTCTCTCCATTACTAACCTGGGCACTAAGGATGGGATTCCAAAGCTATCTGCCATCTTCCACCCCAGCCTGGCTGAGACATCCCTTTCATTTGGGAATTCTTTCCTTCTGGAGGCCTGGAGCCTTACCTCCATCCACTCAGCAGGTGCACATGGCCCATCCCTGGGCTCTTGAGAGAATCCCAGCCTATCCTCAGCAGGTGGTCAGAGGCTACGCTTGGGATTGAGGAAGCTCTTCAGAGGAGTCTTTTCTCTGAATGGAACTTGAGAGAGATAGCATCTTTCTGTCAGGTTTTAAGGGTATGGAGGGACTGGAAGAGTATCTGTCCTCATATGACAAGAACAAGTGCTGTGGGATGTTCTGTATAGCAAATGTGTTGCTCGGATTGGTCAATAAATAAAACACTGATTGGCCTGTGGCTAGGCAGGAAGTATAGGCGGGACTAACAGAGAGGAGAAAAGAAAGAACAGGAAGGCAGAAGGAGTCACTGCCAGCCGCCGCCAGGATAAGCAGCATGTGAAGATGCCAGTAAGCCATGAGCCTTGTGGCAAGGTATAGATTTATGGAAATGGATTGATTTAAGCTATAAGAACAGTTAGCAAGAAGCCTGCCACGGCCATACAGTTTGTAAGCAATATAAGTCTCTGTGTTTACTTGTTTGGGTCTGAGTAGCTGTGGGACTGGGTGAGAGATTTATCCTGACTGTGGGCCAGGCAGGAAAACTCTAGCTACAAGCAAGCCTAATATTAGGCTTCAGGGGTAAATGAAATTCATAAAGAGAATAAAATTGGAAGGAGAAAGAAAGTACTAATGATTTTATGTGCTTGTGAATGGCAGGGACTTTTAACAGTGGGAGTGGGTCTCAGTATTAACAAGGATCTAAGACAGGAAAAAAGAGAAGAGAAGAGATAGAGACAGAGCCATAAACTAGCTGACCTCTGGATTTTTCCTCTGGTTGCTTAGAAATAGTGTCTGCCTGATCTTCAACTTCACACCTTTCTCTTCCTTCAGTCTCTAGAACAGAGAGGCTTCATACAGGTGACAGATTTGCCTATGACTCCTGGTTTCCTCCACTGTTTTGTGACACTGTTCCTGGAGACATCTATTTACCCCAGCTAGGGAACCAATAACAGACCAAGATACAAATATCACCAAAGTTCAACTTGGTGAAACAGTGTTGCTGAGTGTGGTGGATTGAAAGAAAGGGAACGCACCAAAGGGGATGGTTCATGCCTTCAATCCCAGCACTTGGAAGGAGAGGCTGGCAGATCTCTGAGTTTGAGGCCAGCCTGGTATACAGAGCAAGTTTTAGGACAGCAAAGCTTAGGCAGTGAAAGATAGGAAACTAGTGAAGATGTGCTTGAATGAGAGGCCGTGTTCTAGCCCCAACAAGCAGCAGAACTTGGCAGCTTCAGCCGTGTGGTTCTGGGTTTAGAGTTAAAGATAGAAGAAAGAAATTATGCAATAAAGCCGCTGAGGCCAGGTATGTGTCAGTGGTGTCCCTGAATGGAGGCCTAGAGAGGCCATTGTGTGAAGCTATGAGATTGAAGCCTGGATTGCCCTCGAGAACCCAAGATGTTGGAGATGCTAGAGCCAAGGAGAGCAGGGAATGGAATCAGCCCAAGGAAAAGTGTGTTGCAATCAATAAAGCTGAGTGGAGTTAGAGATCTGAAGAGCATATTGACATCAGACGTGGAGATTCAGAGTTTGGAGGTTGCCCAGATGGTTTTCAGTTTTGCTTTGGTCCAGTATTTCCTCACTACACTCCCTTCCCTACATTTTGGAATGGTAATGCATATCCTGTGCCATTATATGTTGGAAGTATGCAATCTGCCTTTTGATTTTGATTAAAAATTTTTTTTTATGTGCATTAGTATTTTGCCACGGGTGTCAGGTACTCAGGAACTGGAGTTACAGACAGTTGTGAGCTGCCATGTGGGTGCTGGGAATTGAACCAGGGTCCTCTGGAAGAGCAGTCAGTTCTCTTAATCCTTGAACCATCTCTCCAGCCCCCTTGATTTTGATTATAGTTAAGAGCTTGCCATGCATCTCAGAAGAGACTTTGGCTTTTTTATTTTTTTTTCTTCGAGACAGGGTTTCTTTGTGTAGTTTTGGTGCCTGTCCTGAATCTCACTCTGTAGTCCAGGCTGGCCTGGAATTCACAGAGATCTGCCTGGTTCTGCCTCCTGAGTGTTGGGATTAAAGGCATGGGTCACCACCGCCTGGTGAGACTTTGGCCTTTGAAACAAGTTTGAGACTGTTATAGACTATGGGGACTTTTGAAGTTGGACTGAATACATTTTTTTTTTTTTTTTGCATTTTGATATGGCTATTATCATTTTGGGGCCAGGGAGAGGAATGTGGTGCTTTAAAAGAAAATGGCCCCTACAGGGAGTGGCACTATTAGGTGTGGCCTTGTTGAGTAGGCATAGCCTTGTTGGAGGAAGTTTGTCACTATGGGGGTAGGCTTTAAGGTCTCTTTTTCTCAGGTTTCCCTCAATATGACTTTCAGAGCACTTCCTGTTGTCTGCAAGATGTAGGACTCTGAGCTACTATTCGAGCACCATATCTGCCCACACACCACCAATGTTTCCCATTGTGATGATGATAATAGACCAAACCTCTGAAACTGTAAGCCACCCCAATTAAATGTTTTCTTTATAAGAGTTGCCATGGTCATGGTGTTTCTTCACCATAGTAAAAACTCGAAGACATTGGGGTTATTTACAGGAATATGGGTTAGGGGTTACTTACAGAAGCAGAAATGACTAAAAGACTCCCAAACCCACTCCAGCATGGGTGACAGCTCATGAAAGCTGGAAAGCAGGAGTGCACTGCACAACCTTCAGGCAGCTCAGCTGGTGGAGATTCTTCTAGACAGCCCGGATTATCTGATGATGTCTCTTACGAGTTCTTACAGTTGGTAAATGCTTGGGTTGGGGGATACCTTGTGAATCTGCCCGGTTTTAGGGATCTGAAGCCTTTGAGTTGTTTACTTCTTGAGCTTAATCAATTCCTTGTAGGATGGAATGTTTTACTCCCCCTTAGAGCATTCTGTGTCTTTACAAGACTCCCTTTAAGAGGGAGGGTTTTATTTTGGAGGAAACTGCTACACAATCACCACTAACTTGGGGCCTTATATAAGATTCTGAAGCGACTTTATCTCCCATCCCATCCTGGGGTAAGCGAGAGCTAGCTTTGCTCTGCAGCCTAGAAAACACAGCATCCAGCCTGCTAAGAGGGGGCTAGAGCCAGCATATGGATGAGAATGTCAAAGAGCATTCTCCTTCCACGTCTTTAGATAGTTTTTGGGTTTCATCTAATTTTGAAATGTTTCTGATGTGAGGATTGTGGTGGTTTGGGGAACATTCTGACCCTCTTGGGGATCTTCCTGTGTAGATCTTTTCTATACCTGGCCTGATGCTCCCTGATGAGATGTGAATCTACAGATGGCTTGAGATTGGCCACCTCTGTGTCAACTGGAAAAAAACGAAGGATGTATCTCCAAAGTTAGGCAGCAAATACAATTTAATGCTGATTTAAAATGATGACAATTCCTGTTTCTCTGTGATGGGTTTGACAGGCGGATAAAGCAAATGTGGAATTTGCAGTTGCCATGAGGCAGATAATATGGGTTGGCGTCAGAATATGCAGACAGTAGATGGCGCCATTGGCTTGTGTGATATGATCTACATTGCATGCTCTAGAGAATTGAGTAAGGACGTGGGAGGAGGGAAAGGAGCAGAGGAAAACATGAATTTCCTAAACTCTCCGAGGCCCAAGAGGCCTAGAGGACAGGAAGGCATTCCTAGTACACCAAATCATGAGACTTAGACACAGCCTGAACAGGGCAGTTTCCCCCTCAGGCTGCCATCTCCTCAGAGACAGGGCCCTCAAAGCCATCAAAGGGGGCTGCCACCTTCAGGATAAGTTAGAGTACTGTCCTTGTGAGGAGGGACCTTGTCAGAACCTGGTCATCCCAGAGCATGGAACTGATCATTGCAAAGGGTGGGGCTGAGGGACAGTAGGGCAGAAGAGGGGCGGAGGGCTTGTGGAAAACTGACCTCAGTGCTGATATTTCTGCTATTTTTACCACCTTAAGGTAAAAATAGGGACAAATACTCACTGTGGATCACCCATGAAATAGGGACTTTGACAAGAACCTAAGAGCCATCCACATGATGAGTAGATCACTCCTGGGCTATCTGCCACTCTGAAACATCTTGGTTCCTTCTTGCCCACCCCAACCTGTCCCACCATTTCTGTTTCTCTTCATACTGGGGATTGTTCCTAGTGGTTATTATTTTCTTTTCTTTAACACCCTTTTCCTTTTTATGGGTCTATTATTTTGCCTGCAAGGATGTCGGTGCACCCCATGTGTCTGGTGCCAGCAGAGGTCAGAAGGGAGCATCATGTCCTCTGGAACTGCAGTTACAGATGGTTGTGAGCAGCCATGTGGGTCTTCTGGAAGAGCAGTCAGTGTTCCTAACTACTGGGCCATTACTCCATACCTGCTGGTGGTAGTCTTTAGAATTTTCCTGGAAGTTGGTAATGCCAGAGCCATTTGTTTCTGCTCATCTTTATTTAGGTCTTGGGGAGACTATGATCTAGGTCAATGTAATAGCAGCTCACCAAAGAGCAGCTATGCTTAACTTCTCTTATAGGATCATGGCTTTGTATCTGTGTACCTTTCAGTATCATTCCTTATACGTGCATACTTCCCAGGATCACATCTTCACACAAGTGTATCTTCCAGGATAATTTCTCATAATGCATACTTTCCAGGGCTATGGCTTCATACATATGTACCTCCCAGGATCATTGTTTGTATATGTATCCTTTCCTGGATCATTCTTCATACACATACTTTTTATGGCTTCATACATATATGAAATGCATATGTATATGTATACCTTCTAGGATAACATCTTCGTTTCCTTATTTATCACTTTTGAGTGAGAAATATTTTTCTACTTTTCCATCATGGCATTTATAATGAAAAATGAGGAAATGGGGCTGGGTATGAGGCTCATTTGGTGCCATGCCTATTCACCATTCACAAAGCCTTGGATTAATCTGTAGTACTACATAAAGTGAACCTGCTAGTACATACCTATAATCCTGACACTTGAGAGGTGGAGCAGGAGTGTAGAGGTAGCTGTTCCAGCGTTGACCAGGAAGTACTACCCCCACTGAGGCTTCCAATAACTGTCACGCCTATGAGGTGGGGCTGAGATGGGAGACCTTAAGACCCAAGATCCAGATGGGCTGGCTTTCTTGGTTCCTGGATCCTGGACGCTGGATGTAGACCGAGCAGAGTTCTCCAGAGAACACCACTGGACTGCACTTCACCTTTCCTGGACCCTGTAACCTATCCCTTTACTTGTAAGTTACCCCCCAAAATGAACCTCCCTTTTAACTACATGGAGTTGCCTTAATATTTCCACCAATACAGGAGGACCAAAAGTTCAGGGTTAACCCTTGGCTACATAGAAAGTTCAGGGCCAGTCTGGGCTACATGAAATTCTGTATCAAAATAAATGAACAAAAGCCAAATCTAGATGAATGTATAGAACAAAATGTTTCTGGCTTATAATATGCCAGTTTAGTTGTTCATAGTACCTGTCTGCTTTGTGTTTTTCCTTCTGTGTGTATATTTATGTGCAAAAAATGTATTGCAGGTATGTACAGTGCTGATCATACAGAAGCCAGAAATCAACACTGACTTACCACTTCTTGCCATATTCTTTTTGAGATAGGGTCTTTTCTTGAACCACATAACTAAACTGACTGGGCAGCAAGCTCCAGCTTCCTCTTGCCTCCTCCTCTCAGTTCTGGGCTTACAGACACACACTACCACAGCTGGTCTTTACAAGGACACGGGGGATCCAAACTCAAGTTCCAATGCTTGCATAGCAAGCTCTTAATGTGTTTATTAGGGTGACAACTTGGCTAGCATCTTTCTTTTCCACCAGATGATATACTGCAAGAGGAAGGGCCAGTTCACGTGCCTCCCATTGTACTGCCATATCCAGCAGTCTAGTGGGGAGAGAGAGAGAGAGAGAGAGAGAGAGAGAGAGAGAGAGAGAGAGAGAGAGAGAGAGAGAGAGAGAGAGAGAGAGCGCACAGTATGTTTGGAATAGAGTACAGAGCCTTGACTATGGCTTACACAGCTTTCTGTGACTGGGCTTGGACCCTTCAATTTCACCATATTCTTTGGGAATGACTTCTAGAGAAGTGTAGATGCCTAGACAGCACCCTGGGAAGTGAGATTTCCTGAGAGCAGAGCAGCTTTACACACTAATCAGGTACTCACTAGGAATTTTGGCTTTATTTTTATACTTAAAATTTATTTATTTATTTTGATTTTTAGAGACAAGGTTTCTCTGCATAGTCCTGGCTGCCCTGGAACTCACTCTATAGACCAGGCTGGCCTTGAACTCACAGAGATCTGCCTGCCTCTGCCTCCTGAGTGCTGGGATTAAAGGTGGCACAATCATACCTGGCTCAAATAAGGCTTTATTTATTTTTCTGAGCTTTTTATTTTATTTTATTTTATTTTATTTTATGTGTGTGAATATTTTGCCTGTATGTATGTATGTGCACCAGATATGTACCTTGTGCCCTTGGAGGTGAGAGAGGGTATCAGATTCCTTGGAGCTAAAGTTACCCATGGTTATGAACCACCATGTGGGTGCTGAGAACTGAAAATAGGTCTTCTGCAACCCCTGAGCTATCTCTTGAGCCCCTTGGTTTTGTTTTTGTTTTCTCTGAGGCAAGGTCTCACTGTTTTAGGTGAAAGTTTTCCTGTGTCCCACCTGGCCCTCTGCAGCTTATAAAATAATCACTCAGAAGCTCAATATTAATTACAAATTGTTTGGTCTGTGGCTCAGGCTTCTTGCTAGCTAGCTCTTTCATCTTAAATTTACCCATTTCTGTTAATCTATATTTTGCCACATGGCCATGGCGTTAGCAGTCTGCTGGCATCTTGTTCCTCCTTGGGCAGCTGGATCATGTCTGGCATTTAAAATGTTTTAAGAACTTAGACTTTTCTGGACATTGAGACATGCCACCCTCCTCTCTCTGTATCTCTCTTGGATTTCCTGCCTGGCTCTTATCTTGACTTACCATGGGCCAAAACAGCTTCTTTATTAACCAATAATAGCACACATTTTCACAGTGTACAGAAAGACCATCCCACAGCACTTCCCTTTTTCTGTCTAATCAAAAGGAACGTTTTTAACTTTAACATAGTAAAATTACATATAACAAAACAGTTATCAAGCAAGAATTACAGTTATAATATCTAGTCTATTTGCATTTGACAAAATTAAAGAAAATATTCTATCATCTATCCTAAACTTGTAAGTCTAAAATTTTATATCTAATTTACCTTTTATTATAACCAAGGAAAACTATAACTATCTAGTCTTCAGCTCCATCAAAGACCCCAGAAGGATATAATATTACCTAAGTAAACAGGAAGTACATTGTAAGCAACTTCAAAAATTCTAGAAATGACAGAGACATCTGGCTGCCTGGACAGTCATCCAAAGTTCCTCTGCAACACTGGACATCCATCTTTATCCTATAGGCTTAGAGTCTCTGGGAGACTTTGTAGTGAAGCAGGAATTTTGAAGGATTGTCTCACCTATTGTCAAAGTTCATCAGTCACTTTCCTCTGTGTCCTGCAGAATATCTGGCAGTATCTTCTGTGAAGCAGGAACCTGAAAGACCATCTTGCCTTGTTTTGTTCTGGTAAAGTTCAGTGGTCACTTTCCTATGGGTCCTGTATGTCCAGTTTATACAACATATTGTCAAGCAGTCCAGGCAAGAGCAGTTTCTTGCCCAAATGGCTAAATTTTTGCCACAAAGAAAGCAAACTCTATGTGGAGTTTCTTTGATGCCCATCATCTTCTCTGAAGCAGATTAGTGCTGCCAGGGCAGACATGTCTCAATGTCCAGAAAAGTCTAAGTTCTTAAAACATTTTAAATGCCATATTCTGTAGGTCTTTGAAGTGTTTGAAGATTATCTACCTAATTGACATATATCTATGTATACCTAGAAAACTTAACTAACATGACTGTAAATTTGATTATCATGGATGACTAATTATTAATCTGTATTTCTTAATTATACATTACAATTTTAAATGAGTTGCATAAACATAATATTTTAAACAAGAGTAGAAATAAACATATAGTATAATAAAATTAACTTTAAATTTGTTTCAAGAAATTGAAATCCATACTAATGTAAAATATTTTGAGATTAACTGTTGTTTTTTGGATTAAAATAGATTCAATAATCAACCCTTTTATCCTATAATTTTTATATCATACATTTCTATATCATATCCATGATTATGAACCACCATGTGGGTGCTGAGAACTGAAATTAGGTCTTCTGCAAGAGCAGCAACTACTCTTAACTACTGAGCTACCCCCCCCCCCTTTTTGAGACAAGGTCTTACTGTGTTGTCCACACTGGCCTCAAACTTGTGATCCTTCTGCATCAGCCTTACCAGTGCTGGCATTTAAGGAATGCAGCACCACCCCAAGCAGCATTAGGAGGTTTTGGTCTCCTGGGTACTGGGAGGTAGCAGTGACACAAACAGACATTAACCTGTTTCCTGGAGTTTACAGTCTAAAAACGGAGATAGACTTTTCCAAGATACATTCAATTTGAGTGAATAGATACAAACCAAGGTCAGCAGGCATCTCAGAGAATGTCCACCAGTGGAACACAGCCTGAGTGAATAGTGATGAATATGGACAGCTGGCTTCTGACCCTTAATATACATGTCTCCACTGAAATGTCTCATCTATACTATGGCCAGAGGAAAGAGCTAAAAATAATTGTCATGCTGAAAGTTTGAAAAGCAGAGGCTCCTCTCATCAGCTGGAAGCAGCAGCACTTTGAAAGCTTTTACAGCCAGCTTAAATTTAATGGCCCCATGGATGATCCCATTTAAGCTGACAGTGACAAAGGCCTTATGAACTTTTCAGGTTACACAGAAAGCAATTATCGCCTCACTAGATGTCTATGTGTGCCTGTTTTTTATTTTATTTTATGTGGTATTGGGGAATCAAACCCAGGGCCTTACACATATTAGGAAGTACTTTACTTCTGAGCTACATCACAAGCTTGGAAAAACAATTTAGAGCCGAGCAAATATCCATCAAAGCAAGGCACTACAAAAATTTCAACTCAGGATTTTAATTTAGCATAAATAGAAAATTATTGTAGGCGTATATTTTTTTCCACAAAATATAGATTCAAATTTTAGTTTGAACTTTGACCCTGAAATTCATATTAGTGAATGTACTTATCCATTGTAAATTTATTTTTGCTTTTCTAGAGGAATGCTTAGGAGCAATTTCAATGGTCAATTTTAGGCCCTTTCACTTGGAAACTTTCAGTTTATTCTTTATCTTCAATTGCTCGTTTTGATGCATCCATTTCACCTAATTCCTTCCCAACATATACTTAGAAAAACATTAAATATTTTCATGATTTTAGGAGACTAAGGTGATAAACTTAAAACAAAACGAAACATTGCCCCATGTTCATGGCTTAAAGATTATTTTTCAGCAAGCATGTTGGTGCAAATGCTATTTTAGCACACAGGAAGCAGAGGTGGGAGAGATGCCAGTCTGCTCTACATAGTTAGTTCTTGGTTAGCCAAAGCTACACAGTAAGACCCTATCCCAAAACAAACAACTCACTCTCTATTCAAAATTTAGAATTATAATAAAAATGAGATACCGATAATTAACTCAGTGACAAAGAAATCAGGAAAACAGTCCCATTTACAATCCCCTTCACCTATGTATACATAAACCTAACTAAGGATTTTAAAGATCTCTACAATGAAAATTATGAATCATTGAAAAAAGAAACTGAAGAAGACAAGATGGAAAAACACCTCCTATGGTTATGAACTGAGATATCAACTTTATAATGTCCATGCTACTTAAAGTGCTCTATAGATTTAATACAATCCCCATCAAAATATCAATGCCATTCTTCACAGAAATAGAGAAACAGTCCTGGGGTGGCAAGATGGCTCAGTTGGGTAAAGGTGCTTGACTCCTTCACAGCTTGATGATCCGAGTTTGGTCCCCAGAGTCCACATGGTGAAGAGGAGAATCGAATCCTGCAAATTGTCCTCTAATTTCCATATGTGCCCTATGGCATCTTCTCCCCCACCCTTCTAATTAATGTAAAAAGAGACTTAAAGAAAATCCTGAAATTCATATGGATGCACAAAAGAACAAAAGTAATCAAAGTAATCTTGAGCAAAAGAGAATCATACAAACTTTATTATTATAATTATTATTTTTGAGACAGGGTCTCTTTACATAGTCCTGGCTATCCTGGAATTTGTTATGTGGACTAGACTGGGCTTGAGCTCACAGAAATCTCCTTCCTCTGTCTCCTGAATGCTGGAATTAAAGGTGTGTGACCTTTGCCGGGCGGTGGTGGCGCACGCCTTTAATCCCAGCACTCGGGAGGCAGAGCCAGGTGGATCTCTGTGAGTTGGAGGCCAGCCTGGGCTACCAAGTGAGTTCCAGGAAAGGCGCAAAGCTACCCAGAGAAACCCTGTCTCGAAAAACCAAAAAAAAAAAAAAAAAAACAGGTGTGTGACCCTACACCTGACTATAAAGCCTGATTTTAAGACAGGCTACAGAGAAATAGGCAACAAAATGGTATTAGAAAGCTAGTGTGGTGGCGTACACCTGTCATTGAGGCACCTAAACAGCAAGCAGCCTAATAAAAACCAAGCAAATGATTTAAACAGACACTTCTCCAAAAAAGAACCGTAAAGGGCTGATAATACATGGAAAATGCTCAACATGTCTGGAAATGCAAATTAAAACTACAAGGGACTCTGAAATATCTCAAGTCTGGGTTAAGAAAGAATTCACATTTTATTTATCCATTCTTCAGTTGAAGGGCATCTAGGCTGTTTCCAGGTTCTGGCTATTACAAACAATGCTGATATGAACATAGCTGAGCAAGTGCTCTTGTGGTATGATTGAGCATTCCTTGTGTATATGCCCAAGAGTGATATAGCTGGATCTTGGGGGAGATTGATTCCCAATTTTCTAAGAAAGCGCCATATTGATTTCCAAAGTGGTTGTACAAGCTTGCATTCCCACCAGCAGTGGAGGAGAGTTCTCCTAGCTCCACATCCTCTCCAGCATAAGGTGTCTTCAGTGTTTTTGATCTTAGCCATTCTGACAGGCGTTAGGTGGTATCTCAGAGTTGTTTTGATTTGCATTTCCCTAATAATTAGGGGTGTTGAGCAATTCCTTAAATGTCTTTCAGCCATTTGAGTTTCCTCTGTTGAGAATTCTCTGTTTAGTTCTATAGCCCATTTATTTGGCCAAACACCCTAATTGTCGTGCTAGAAACCCCATCCAATGACTGAGGGAACTGGATGCAGAGATCCACAGCTAGGCCCCGGGTGGAGCTCTGGGAGTCCAATTAGTGAGAAAGAGGAGGGTTTATATGATCGAGAATTGTTGAGACCAAGGTTGGATAAAGCATAGGGACAAATATCCAAATGAATGGAAACACATGAACCATGAGCCAATGGCTGAGGGGCCCCCAACTGGATCAAGCCCTCTGAATAGGTGAGACAGTTGATTGGCTTGTTCTGTTTGGGAGGCATCCAGGCAGTGGGACCGGGTCCTGTGCTCAGTGCATGAGTTAGCTGTTTGAAATCTGGGGCTTATGCAGGGACGCTTGGCTCAGCCTGGGAGGAGGGGACTGGACCTACCTGAACTGAGTCTACCAGGTTGATCTCAGTCCTCAGAGGAGGCTTTGCCCTGGAGAAGGTGGGAATGGGGGGTGGGCTGGGGGGAAGGGGAGGGGGCCGGGAGCGGGGAGAACAAGGGAATCCATGGCTGATATGTAGAACCAAATTATATTGTAAAATTAAATTAAAAAAAGAAAGAAAGAAAGGATTCACGGTCAGCCTCACTGGAGTGACTGTTGGCTAGAAACACCTTTCATTGTCCTGTGGGTCTTTCCTTCCTCAGAGTGCGGTCATCGAGGGGTGGGTAGAGAAAGGAAGAGAAAGACAGAACAGTTTTTTTTTAAACCCCATCTCCTGTGACAGCTTGCTCTTGCTGTATTCTAGTCACTAGGGAGCAGCCTCCCACAGTGTGGGCAGTGATCTGAGGGTCAGAGGAAATGTGGGAGTCCAGACCTGGGATGAGCAGACTGTAGTTTGGACTAGCTGATCTTCAGGTGTTGGTGAACACAGATAGAAGACAGAGATATTTAGGGGTGACACTGATTTGAGACAAATGATCTATTGCTGAGCAAAATCCCTAGCTGAGAATGGAATAGTCCCCTTCTTCCTTCCATTCTCCTCCTCCTCCTCCTCCTCCTGAACGGTCTCATGTGGCAGGCTAGCTAACTCCCTAGGTTTCTGAGAATGACCTTGAGCTTCTGATCCACCTGCCTCTAACTCTGGAGTGCTGGGATCACGGGCAAGCACCATCATATCTTGTTTATGCAGTGTTGGGAATTGAGCAAGAGGTTTTGTGCATGTTCAGCAAGCATACTGCCAATTGAGCTACACCCTCAGCCCAACAATCATTTTTTAAAAGCATCTCTTAGTATTTGATCTGACAGCTATGATTCTGTGGCTGGGAATCTGCCAGGCTAGCCAGTGTGTTCTGTTCACACACTCACACACTGAGAGGTTCATGGAGGTACAGTAAATGGAGACACTCATTCTCGTGCCTTGAGTTCTGCACATAGCAGGGAATACGCCTTTGCTGATGCGTGGTGACTTTTAGTGACCCAACTTCCCTGCAGCCTCCCTCTCCTTTCTGAACACACTCCTGAGAAGCCTCTCTGTGGCTTATGAGGCACAGGCACTTTATGTGATTAGAATTGAGGAAGTATTTGTGCAGGGTCATGAGTGACATCTTTAGTGAGGTATCTGTGACACCTGTGTATCTTGAAGATATCATTGCAAGATTGACTCCTAGTTGATAGATGACATTGTCTGCAGTCCCTATAACCAAAAGAAAACCCACACCAATCCATGAGCCAGTAACCATGGAGTCAGTGAACCCTCTGAGCACTGTGAAAACACAAGCAAGCAGCCTAGTGGAGCAGCATCATAGAGAAATGGGACATAAACCACTGTACAAGCAGCACATGCTGTGTGGGCACCTGAATAAATCAACCCCCCCCCCCTGCAAGCGAGAGGTGTTTCAATATGCTTCATACCAAATTACTTTTGATTACAAAGCTTATTCAGGAGCTAAATGCAGATTACCTCTAGGTATGCTTCTTTTAGCCAGCTGTTGAGGATTTTAAAGTGCTAGGGTTCAGCATTCCAGCAGCTCATTTTCTGCAGGCTCAATGATGCACTGAATCCTTAAGCAGGCATTTGGAATGTGCTTTCAGAGTTGTGGTTTTCAACAGCATAGCTGGGAGTCCAAGAGAGTGATGGCCATAATGAGGTTGAAGTAGTTCTATGTGTTCAAGCTTTATTAAGGTGGTTGTATGGATAGCATATACTCTAGGCAGACACATGCTGGTTATTTCAGTTATGATTAACTGTGACATGAATTACTAAAGTGTCTTACAAATAAGAAACAAAAAACAAAAAACCCGGGAGCCAGATATTGGGGTGAAAGCTGAAAGATCAGAGAAACAGAAAAAGCCAGCCATGTTCTTACCTCTACAAAATCCTCAGCCTCAAGAGAGTGAGTTCCTGTTTCCTCACATCTTATATACCTTTCTCTGCCCAGCTATCCTACTTCCTGAGATTAAAGGCATGTTTGCTTCCCAAGCAAAAGCATGAGATCTCAAGTGTAGGGATTAAAGGTGTGTGCTACCACTGCCTCAGATGAGTCTATATGGCACTGTGGTGGTTTGAAAAAGAATGGCCCCTGTAGATTCATATATCTGAATGTCACCATGGAGTGACACTATTTCAGAAGGATTTGAAGGTGTGCCCTTGTTGGAGGAAGTGTATCACTGGGATAGGTTTTGAGGTTTTAAAAGTCCATGCAAGGTCTACTCTCTCTCTCTCTACCTGCAGATCAGATGTAGTTCTCAACTACTTCTCCAGCACCTTGCTGCCTTGCATGCTGCCATGCTCCCTGCCATGATGATAAAGGACTAAACCTCTGAAACTATAAGCAATCCCCACAATTAAATGTTTCTTTTATAAGTGCTGACTTGGTTGTGGTGTATCTTCACTGCAGTAGAACACTGACTAGGCAGAAGCTGGTACCAGGAGGTGATGGAGTCATTAAGAGGTAGCATCTGGTAGAACAAAGTTAGGTGACTAGAGGGTATGTATTATGAGGAGAAACTGAGTCTGTAGCTCTTCTCCTCTCTCTTTCACTTCCTGTTTTCCACAAACCCAAGCAGCTCCTTCCATCACATACTTCCATCCTGATGTACTGCCCAACTGCAGCCCATATGCAGAGGAGTCCAGCAACCCATGGGCTGAAACTGCTGAAACCAAGAGCCAAGACTCAAATATTTTTGTTATGGTTACAGGAAACTGACTGTATTGGTGTGCATGACACCTCACTGTTTTCTTTTCAATTCCTTCCAAGACTCTTAATTGCTTTGTGAAATGTCATTCCAGGATGTTTTCAAACATAGCTTTCATTCATTCTCTGGCAAAAAGGACATTTATAAATATCTGACCACTCTGCCATGATCCTGTCACTTTTTGTCCTATGAGAGAATAGATAGTGAGATGGGGAAAGACAACATGCTATCTGAAGTGGAACCTCACAAAGCAAGCACAACACCACTGTTGTTACTTTTGACCTCAAAACTCCTGCTCATTCTCTCCCCAGGAGCACTTCTCAGTTACTGGTGCTTTGTGGTGAAAGTGCAGGAGAAACCAAGGACAGGTCCATTCCTTGAATGCTTAGTGTTTTAAAAATCAAGGTCAAGAAGGATGCCATGTCATCATTTTTATGTAGGAGTGATCCCACAGGAGAGACAGGGTGGACTGGTTTCTTGCTGGGGAGCACTGCATTTTAGGAACTGTGAGGACTCATCTGAGACAGGATACAGGAGTCATTTACACTACACGGCCGTAGGAACTCCTCCATAGGAGAGAGGCCTCTGACAAACCTGATAGTTTATCTGTTAGTTGAACAAATAAAGTTCTTCTTTTCCTTTATTTTTATTTATTCAGTGTGTTTTTCACATTGTACATCTTGATCCCATTCATTTCCCTGTCCCTTTGCATCCATCCTCTGCATCTGCAACTCCTCCCAAAATAAAACAAAACTTAAGAGGAAAAAAAAGAATAAAAGGAAAAACTTAAAAATCTCATCATAGAAGCTGACATGTGATACAGTGAGTCATACAGTAAACCCCTTGTTCCAAATATCTTTACTTGCAAATGTTGGGTTGCAAAGAGCCATCGGTCTGATTTGAGGCCTCTGGTTTCTACCACATCATCGACGCTAGGCCTTCACTGAGACTCTTCTTGGATATCCCGCTGTTGCTCTGTGTGGTGGAGATCCTGCATCTTTGAGTGTGTGGGTCAGGACCCTTCACATACTCCATTCAGCAGATCATAGATGGGGTGGATTGTCGCCGGAGTTTCCCTGCCTTTCCCACAGTCAGGACAAATCTCTGCCACCCGCCAGTCCCACAGCCGCTCAGACCCAACCAAGCAAATACAGAGACTTATATTGCTTACAAACTGTATGGCCATGGCAGGCTTCTTGCTAACTTTTCTTATATCTTTAAGTAACCCATTCTTGCTAACTTTTCTTATATCTTTAATTAATCCATTTCTATAAGTCTATACCTTGCCACGTGGCTGGTGGCTTACTGGCGTCTTCACATGCTGCTGGTCATGGCGGCGACTGCAGTGTCTCTGGTCATGGCGGTGGCTGCAGCGTCTCTGGTCTGGAGAACTTGAGTAGGCCTAAAAAGAAGAAAGAAAAGAATAAAGAAAAGGAAATTAAAGAAAATAAGCCAGAAAAGGAAGAAAATTCAGAAAAGAAAGGGAACCCTTTATATCCAGTATTAGACGATGAGTTAGATTCAGACGAGGAGGAAGATTTAGAGAAAGCCGCCGCTGAATATGAGAAAGAAAGATATGGGCAGCGGTGGCCCCCTCCTTATAATGTTTCTGCTGGGGTGAATGTGGAACCAACGGCGCCTTCGGGACCGCACCCACCCTCGGCACCACCTTCGTATCCGCAAACAGGTGGAGGTTGTCATTTTATCAGGAGAGACACCTGGGCGTGGCTAGCGTCCGCGTTTCCAGTCTTTGAAGATCCGCAAACAAACAACAGATATCATGAACCTGTGCCTTATAAACAATTAAAAGACCTGGTAGAGGCTGCTCGAGCCTACGATGTAACGGCCAGTTATACCTTAACATTATTGACTAGGCTCACTACTCAGGCTATGCAAAGATTTGTCCTGACTGTGGGCAAGGCAGAAAAACTCAAGCTACAAATGGCGCCCAACGTGGGGCTAAAGAAAAAAAGGGGGGACTAAAGACAAATGAACAGGGACTAAAGAAAAAAAGGGCTAAAGAAAGAAAGAAAAAAAAAAGAGGGACTAAAGAAAAAGGACAAATGAACAGGGATAAAGGCCGGAAAACTCTGGCGACAGTGGATGTTGGGGCAGGCCAAGCCCTAACCCTGGATCTGGGCCTGGGCAGCTGCAGGGCTGGTCAGCCTGCCAGCTCTCCCCCATCCTCACCACCAGCGTGAGCTCTCCAGCACTGGCCCAGCCAATCCACCCTTAGATCAATGAGTGAGGGTGGGGCCAGTTCTCTTGCTTTCATGCCTCAGGGTTGGCTTTCTCCTATGCACACCTCCAGAGCCAGGTGAGGTGCAGGGGCCACTCCCCTCAGTGCTGCAGCTGGTGAGGGGCAGCAACATCCCTCCTGCTCTTATGACCCTAGGGCCAACTCCTCCACCTGTCTCAGGCATTGATGGGCAGGGGGTGGGGAGGGCATCACTCCCCTGCCCATGCCACCACATGTCAGATGAGTAATGGGGACAGCTCTCCTTTGCTTGCAACATCGGGGCTGGCTCATCCACACCTCTGACAACATAGTTGGCTCTATTATGTTGCCCAGGTGAGGTGCAGGGCCTGATCTCCCAAGTGTTGCAGCTGATGGGGGTCAAGAACAGCTCACAGTCTTATGACTACTGGGTCATGCTCTCCCACCTGCTTCAGGTGTTGATGGCGAGTTGCTCCCCCTCATGCCACCTCAAGACAGATGAGTAATGGGGAGAGCTCTCCTTTGCTCACTACTTTGGGGTGGCTCACCCACACCTCTGCCAATAGGGTTGGCTCTATTGTGTTGCCCAAGCAAGGTGCAGGGCCTGCTCTCACATTCTTGTGACCTTAGAGTTAGCTTTCCCACCTGCCTCAGGTATTGATGGGTAGAAGGGGAAGGACATCTTTCCCCCACCCATGCTGCCATAAGACAAATGAGTAATGGTAACAGCTCTCTCATGCTCCAAACCTCGGGGGTGGCTCACCCACACCTCTGCTAGCAGGGTTGGCTCTATTGTGCTGCCCAGGCAAGGTGCAGGGCCCACTCTCCCGAGTGTTGCAGCCTGTGGAGGGCAGGGACGCTCTCCTGCTCTTGTTACCTCAGGGTCAGCTCTCCCACCTGCCTTAGATGTTGAGGGGTTGTGGGAGGGGGCATCCCTCCTTAGCCCATGCCACCCTATGACAGATGAGATACGGGTCTAGGTCTCCCATACTTATGTTCTCAGGATGGGCTCACCTGTGCCCTTGTCAGCAGGGTCAGATCTGGTATGCTGCCCAAATAAAGTGCACTTTCCCAAGTGTTGCAGCCGGCAAAGGGGTCAGCCCCTGCGCCAGCTGGAGGCCATATGGGGGGAAGGCATCTTTACCTTGTCCTTGCCACCTCACTGCAGAGAGGGAGGGGTACCAGCTATGTCCCTTTCATGCTCTCAGGGTTGCTCTCCTGTGCCCATCTGCAGGGTCAGCTCTACTGTGCTTCCCAGGTGAGGCATATGGCCTGTTTTCCTGAGTGCTGCAGCTGGTGAGGGGTTGGGCCAGTCAGGTCCCCCACCTGCTGCAGGTGGCAAGGAGAGGAGGGCATCTTTCCCTCACCCATGCCACCACATGGGATACAAGAGGGGCATGGCCTGCTCCCCTGTTCCCATGCCCTCAGGGCCATCTCTCCCATGTCCCTATGTGCAGGGTCAGCTCTATTGTGCTGTCCAGGTAAAGTGTAGGACCATCTCTCCTGAGTGCTTGAGCCAGTGAGGGGAGGAACCATTTCTTCCTAGTGTTGCAGCCAGTAGGGTCAGGGCCAACTCTGTACATCCCTGTTCTCTTGGCTTTTGGTGGTATAAGGGGCTGTGTCAAGTCAGGAGCCCAGATGTGGGTCCCAACAGCAGTCCAGACATCACCTTGGCCCTGGGTGGCAATCAAGTCACTCACCTCAGACTGTTCCCTTCTCTGGCCTCTTTAGATGTGCCTCTCTCCACAGGGGACATGAACCATTCTGTCTGTCTTTCTCCTATACTACACTGTAGCTAGAGTTTTTCTCTCTGGGTCCCGCCAACCCCCACAGTCCCGCAGCCCACTTATAAAATAAACACACAGACACTTATATTATTTAAACTGGCCTAATGGCTCAGGCTTCTAGCTATCTAGTTTTTACATCTTAAATTAATCCAATTCTGTAAATCTATACCTTGCCACATGGCTCGTGGCTTACCAGTATCTTACATGTTGGTACTCATGGTGGCGGCTGGTAGCGTCTCCTGATTCAGCCTTCCTGTTCCCAGAATTCTCTTCTCTGCTTGTCTCATCTATACTTCCTGCCTGGCTATTGGCCAATCAGCATTTTATTTATACAAAGCAATATCCACAGTACCACACCATACCTCTGCTCACTCTAATAGTGCTCATCTGGTTGGTGCTGCAAGGTACCAGGTGGGCCCACGTTTTCTTCTTGGAGCCCCAGGTGGACAGCCGTGGTGTCTCCTTGTCCCACTCAGTTCACCTTGACTGGGCCGGGCCGTGTTTTCCTCATCACAAAGAGATCATTATGGTGCTAGAATCCTCGCACCCTGTTTGGTTGAGCTCCACCTACCCCAGCCACATGGCATAGGGCAGAGGCACTGCTGGATTTCTGTGGTGGGCCAGGCCTAGAATCCCTGAGTGAGTTTCACATTTAAAGTTCTATCAGAAAAGATTACAAACTAATGATAAATCTTCTGAAGGCACAGATGCTTTAATAACTATTTCTGAGATTTATGTTTAGAGCAATTATCGAAATCTGTGAAATAAGAATGTTAATCACTGGGTGATTATTTGACAGAGTGTGCTGTTACTAGTGATTAGGGTCATATGAGCAGAGGATGCCAGTGGACTCTTAAAGGCAGTCTCATTACATGGAGTTCAAAATTTGTGGAAAAATCAGAAATTTATATAGAGATGGGTTTTTCTCATTTAAGATATTTCTGACTTAACTGTTACTAAATTATGGATGAGCAAGAGTTGGGGATAAACAGCACCAAACCCCACTTGCTCAGGAGCACCAAACAGTAATTAAAGGAAAGAGAAACGTCATAACAGTAATCAAAGTTTCAAAAACGAGATAGTTTCTCTGCCTAATTTTTTACCCACAGCTATTAAAATGTTACTGGGACATTTTCCCGTGCTAGTCTAACCACTTTATTTATTTGCTATTTTTTGAGACTTGTGTATCTTTATTTCATGTGTATAGATGTTCTCGCACCACAACATCCATGCCGTCCCAGGAAAGGTGCTGCATCCCCTGGAACTGATGTTACAGATGGTTGTAAGCCACCATGTGGGTGCTGGGAACCAAATCCAAGTCCTCTGGAAGTAAATCAATTCTCTTAACCACTGAGTCATCTCTCCAGCCCCATTTAACCACTTTATTATCCAACCCAGTCCAGCTCCTTAACTATGTATACAAAGTTTTATCATCTAATAAATAAGATTTTTTCAGCTTTGAACGTCTTTGTATCAATTTTTATAAAAGTTTTGAGTTCATTATTTGTTAAAATAATTATTGTTACTTCTTTTTTTCCCTTTAGTAGGATATTGCTGTGTCTGGTAGAGGTATCTGTTATATATGTTATCTGTGTGAAGCTAGATCTCAGAAGAATGCCAAGGCCCTGGAAACTCAGCAAGTGGATCTGAGCTCTCAAGCAGCCAATTCTGTTCTGTTTTTCTTTATTTTTTTTTAGTATTTCTTCTTTCTTTCTATATTTACTTTCTTACTATACTTTTTTTTTTTGAGGATGGGGTCTCATTCTACAGTCCAGGCTGGCCTGAAACTCTCTATGGAGCCCAGGCTGGCTTCAAATTAGAAGAAATCCTCCTGTCTCAACTCCCATGTCTTCAGCATTCAACTATGATATGCATAGACCTCACACACAGCAAAATGGCAAGATTCTGACAATGTTATCCCAAAGGACTAGGAGGGAATATAAGAAAAATGTGAATCACGGCTTGGAAAAATGTCACGAATAGTGTGTAAATCAAAGTTGAATTAAAAAAATGTGGCCTCATTGCCAAACAGTGGGAAAGTACTTGTCTTATGATTCCCATACAGACTGTGTGTAGTGGAGAAATTAAGTAGTTCAGGAAATAGCCTGACAGAAAATGGCCACCAGAACTTTATTATTTGTTTGGAGTCAGGGTCTCATGTAGTCCAGGCTGGCCTTGAACTCACTATGTGTCCAAGGTTGGCCTTGTAAACCCTGATCCTTCTCCTTATCTCTGCGTCCTGAGTGCTGGGATTATAGCATTGGCTACCAAGATGGATTTCTGTTGCGGACAGAACCCAGGACTTTATGTATCCTGGCAAGCATTCCCAGCTCAGCAACACCCCTGTTCACCATTTTGGGGTCACCTCTGGTAGGGACCTGTAATTTTCCAGCTTGTTCCCTTGATTATCTTGCAAGGCTGGGCATTCCTGGAACCTTTTTGGTAGTAAGGAAGTGATTTATTTTCACTCACAGGTTAAACTGCTTTGAAACCCAAATACCTAGTCAGAAAAGCCAAGCTCTGGCACTACAAAATAAATGTCTACCAGAGTGTTTATTATTATTATTATTATTATTATTATTTACTATTTAGATTTCAGAGTAGTAAGAGCATTGGAAAAATCCCACTTTCAGATCACTGTTTTTTTTCCTAAGGGGACTCCAGGAACTGAAGGAGGTGGAAGGTAACTATAGTCACAACTAAGGTAAATATAGTTCTGGGTCCTATTTGGAAAAATCCCTCTTTGCTATCAATCTTCATGATTATATATAAGCCAATTGGTATTTTAGTAATATATGGCAATAATAAAAGCTGAGTAAGTAGTTCTTCTGGAGCATTTGGAATCCAAGGGTTGATGGCATTCTGGCTGTGAGGCCTTTTGTTCTTGTTTACATAGCAAATGAGGCAGTATTAATGGACCTGGAAAGCTGCCCTTTGTATTTAATACTGAGTTCATCTGGTACAAATAGAAAACCTTGAGGAACCCTTCTTCCCAGAGGACATTCATTATGCAAACAGTGTCTTAGTTAAGGTTTCTGTTGCTATGAAGAGACACATGACCACAGCAACTCCTATAAAGGAAAGCATTTAATTGGGGCTGGCTTACAATTCAGAGGTTTAGTCCATTTCATCATGGTGAGAAGCATGGTGGGACACAGGCAGACATGGTGCTGGAGAGGTAGCTGAGAGTTCTATATCTGGATTGGCAGACAGCAGGAAGAGAGTGCCACATTGGGCCTGGTTTGAGCATCTGAGACCTCAAATCCCACCCCCAGTGACATACTACTACCTCCAACAAGGCCACAACTACTCCAACAAGGCCACACTTCCTAATAGTGCCACTCCGTATAGGCATATGGGGCCATTTTTGTTCAAACCACTGCATTCCACTCCCTGACCCCCATAGGCTTGTAGCCATATCATAATTCAAAATACAGTTAGTTCAACTTCAAAAGTCCCCATAGTTTATCACAGTATCACCACTGTTTAAAAGCCCAAAGTTCAAAATCTTTTCTGAGACTAAAGAAATCTCTTAATTGTAATCACCTGTAAAAATCAAAATAAAAAAGCAGATCACATACTTTCAACATATAATGGCACAAGATACACATTATACTATTCCAAAAGGGAGGAAAGGGAGCATATGAGGAAATACTGGACCAAAGCAAGACTGAAAACCAACTGGGCAAACTCCAAACTCTGCATCTTCATGTCCAATGTCAAAGTGCTCTTCAGATTTCTAACTCCTTTCAGCTTTTTTGACTGCAACAGACTTCTCTTTTAGGTTGGTTCCACTCCTTGTTAGCAACTCTCCTTGGCAAGTATCCTACAGCTCTGGCATCTCTAACATCTTGTGGTCTCTAAGGCAATCTAGGCTTCAACTTCACAGCTTCACAAAATGGCCTCTCTAGGCCTCCATGCAGGGACACCCCTGCCATATACCTGGCTTTCCTTAGTCTTGGAGGGAGATTCAATAACCCATTCCTTGTATCCTTGACTCTAAAGCCAGAACCACATGGTTGAAGCTGCCAGGTTCTGCTGCTTGCTGGTGCTAGAATATGGTCCCCTCATTCAAATACATTTTCACCAGCTTTCTGTTTTTGATGATTTTCTTCAATGCCTAAGCTTGGCTGTCCTGAAACTTGCTCTGTAGACCAGGCTGGCCTCAAACTCAGATCTGCCTGCCTCTGCCTCCAGAGTGCTGATATTAAAGGCATGAACCATCACACACAGCTCTGTTTTTCTTTATTTCCTTTTCACTAGTTGGAAGCTTAGCTGGACAGGATCTTGCCCTGATGTCACCAGGCCCTTTATTCCATTTAACATCAGACTTTTCTTTAATCTGTTCATCTCCTTGAACACAGGGCTTAGCTTCATGTCATTTCTTGGTGCCTCTTTTCAAATTATATATTTTGTATTTTTCCTTTCTTAGCTTGCTCCATTTTCATTATAGATCTGTGTAAGCATGGCCAGTAATAAACACACAACACAGTCCATATTAGCCTGTTTTGAAATCTCTTTTGTAAATGCAATTAATCAAAAACTCTTTAATTTAGCCTTGGGCAGGTTTTTTTTTGGACAAGAGCAAAAAGCAGCCATATTCTTCAGTGAAATATCACAAGAACAGTCTCTAAGCCACATACTAAAACTCTTCCCTTCTGAAACCTCTTGAGCCAGGCTCCCACATTTCAAATAACCCTCAGCACCACTGTCTTCCATGCTTCTACTAGTATTGCTCATTAAGCCACACTTAAAGTATTCTACTGCTTTCCTAACCAAAGTCCCAAAGTCCACATTCCTCCACACAGAAATATGGTCCAGCCTATCATAGCAATACTCCAGTACCCAGTCTTATTTAGGACTTCTATTGCTGTTAAGAGACACCCTGACTATGCTAATTCTTATAAAGGAAAGCATTTAATTGGGGCTGACTTACAATTCAGATGTTTAGTCCATTGTCATCATGGCTGGAAGCATTGTGGGACACAGGTAGACATAGAGCTGGAGAGGTAGCTGAGAGCTCTATATCTAGATAGCAGGCAGCAGGAAGAGACTGCCACACTGGGCCTGGCTTGAGCATCTGAGACCTCAAAGTTCACTCCCAGTGGCATATTTCCTCCAACAAAGCCACACCTACTCCAACAAGGCCACACCTACTCCAACAAGGCCACACCTACTCCAACAAGGCCACACCTACTCTAACATAGCCACACCTCCTAATAGTGCCACGCTGTATGGGCCTATGGGGGCCATTTTTATTCAAACCATCACTGTCAAACAGAAAACTCTTTTCTTGTTCTCTCTGGCTCTGGAGGTCCCAGCTATGTAGCTATGTAGGTAGCCCATATCTAACTGAGCCACCCAGTCAGTCTGTGGCAATCAAAGCTCTGGAGTCACTTTTGAAACTTCAAATTGTCTTCAGATATCCCATCTGTTCAGAATCCACCCTTGTCCCCCATTTAGCCATTCTTTATTGATTCAGCTACTCCTTTGAGTATTCTATGATTAGTGGGGCTTACAGTCATTGGTTACTGGAGTCAGTCATACCTCCTCTACTCATCCCTGATGATCCTATCTAAGGAGCCTGTGGCTAGTAATTCTGCTTACTACCTCTGTGAAAGTCAATCTGATGTTTCTAATGGCTACATTCATAGTGTCCTGGTGTGGTGGTATTGTGTTCCCCAAAAGATTGTGCACCCTAATAAACTTACGTGGGGTCAGAGGACAGAACAGCCACTAGATACAGAGACTAGAAAATGGTGGCACTCACGCCTTTAATCCTAGCATTCCAGAGGCAGAAATCCCTCTGGATCTCTGTGAGTTCAAGGCCACATCAGAAACAGCCAGGCATGGTGACACACACCTTTAATCCCAGAAAGTGAGCCTTTAATCCTAGGAAGTGAGGGTAGAAAGCTGAAAGGTATATAAGGCGTGAAAACCAGGAACTAGTCTGGTTAAGCATTCAGGCTTTAGAGCAGCAGTTCAGCTGAGATTCATGTGGATAAGAACTCAGAGGTTTTCAGTCTGAGAAAACAGGATCAGCTGAGAAGTTGGCCAGGTGAGGAGGCTGTGGCTTGTTCTGCTTCTCTGATCTTCCAGCATTTACCCCAACACCTGGATCTGGGTTTGCTCTTATTAATAAGACCATTTAAGACTCATGCTACATCCTGGTGTGCATTTATCATTTGAAAAGCAAGAAGGAGAGACTGAGAGTATAGTTAGTTGGTAGAATGTTTTCCTAGCATTCATGAAACCTTGGGTTTGATTATCGGCATCAGATAAACCAGGGGCAAGTGAAGGCAGGAGGAGCAGAAGTTCAAGGTCATTCTTGGCCAACTAGTGAGTTTGAGGCCAGCCTGGGCTGCAGTGGCCTACATAAAAAAGAAAGCAAAGCATAAGATGCCAGCACAATGCACTCAGGAGCAACTAGTAAGCAACCATTGGAATGCTTTCTGAATATTAAGTGTGTATGGTGTGGAATCTTAAATGTGGTGACAGAAACCATGATGAGGAGATGGGCTCTCATTGGTTGTTAGGTTTAGGGAATTACTCTTTGCCAAATGGTTGGATTATTCCCTTTCCAGATTTATCCTTCTCTTACACCTAAAGAATTGTTATTTTTATTAGCATTTTATTTTAATTTTGTGTTACTCTTAATGTTATTTTAATTTTAATTACTTTAGTATTTTTATTGATATATTAGTCAGGTCATATTATATATTTATTTAAAGACAACATGATTTTCAAATTTCTCCACATTTGCTCAACAATCCCTCAGGAATCTTTAATTTTTTTCATTAATTATTTAAGAATTCCTACAATGTATTTTGATCCTATTCACCCCCTACTCCTCCCAGATCCACCCTCACCTCCATAACCACCTCCAGCTTCATACCTTCTTTTAAAAATTATTATTTGATAACCCACCAAGTCCAACTGTGCTGTCCATACACTTTTGGAGGTGGAGTTAGTCACTTGAGCTTGGTTGATCTACCAGGGGCCACACACTTAAAAAAACACTTAGTGTTTTCCCCAGAAGCCATCCACTGTCCTTAGCTCCTCAGTTATGGGTGGGAGTCATGAACCCCTTTTCACATTGTGCTGGAATGTTGGCTCACTTGATCTTGTGCTGACAGTCACAGCTGCTGTCACGCCCAGAAGACACTGGAGCAGAATTCTTTTTTTCTTGTTCTTTTTTTTTTAATTAAGGAATTTTAAAATTCATTTTATATGCCAATCACAGATCCTCCTCTCCTCCCTCCTCCCTTCTCTCTTGCCTTACCTCCCCAACCCACCCCCCATTTCCTCCTCCAACAAGGCAAGGCTTCCCATGGGGTGTCCACAGAGCCTGGTACATTCAGTTGGGGCAGGTCCAAGCCCCTCTATTGGTGAAATTATTAAGGCCACTCCACATAGTTAAAAGGAGATTTATTTAATGGCATAACTTACAAATGAAGGAATAGGTAGGTTGAGGGTTCTGGGAAAGACGTAGCAGTACTTTGGCAATGTTCTCTGGAGAACTCTCCTCTGTCCACCTCTAGCATCCGGGCTCCCAGCAGCAAGAGAGCACGTCCCAATCTCAGGTCTTCAGGCCCTCCCTTGGCCCCGCCTTGTGGGCATGATAGTTACCAAAACCTCAGTGGGGGTTGGAACTTCCAGACCAAAGCTGGAATGGCTACCCACTACATCTCTCCTCCTGCATCAAGGCTATGTGAGGTGTCCCACCATAGGCAGTGGGCTCAAAAAACCCAGTTCATGTACCAGGGATAGATCCTAATCCTACTGCCAGGGGACCCTTAAGCAGATCGAACTACACAACTGTCTCACTTATGCAGAGGGCCTAGATGGAGCAGAATTCTTAAAATGTCCTAGAGGGGAGGAAGAAGAAACAGTGTCTGTGGTCACTCAGTCAAATGGCTAACGGCATTCTGACAAGAAGCTGGGAACCTCAGAGCAGTTACTTCAATGTACTTGAACTGAAAGAACACGGTAAGTTACATGAAACTGGGCAGGTAACACATGCCTACGACCCCAGTGTTCTGGAGGCCAATGTAGAGGATGGTGAGTTTGAAGGCAGCTTGGGCTAAGTTACATTCTGTGTGCACATATCTGCATTCCCTACTGAAAAAATGAAATTGATTAAAATCTGTAAGGCAATTATTGACAGCATGATAAACTGAGGAGGTACCATGCTCCTTACATCTTGGCTGTGGACACCCTCAGCTGAGTGATCTTGGGAAAGTTTCTGAATGTCCCTGAGCTTCAGTAACCTCATGGTTCAGTCCATATGTGAACCTATAAGGGATGCTGTGAAGAGCAGCTGTGATAACGACCTTGAGGGTTGTAGATGTAACCAACCGTCTTATTAAATAAGAAACACAGAACCAATGCAAAGAAGAAAGCCAAGAGATCAGAGCTAAGAGCCTTACCCGCCTGCTGCAGCTAGCCTCTTCAGCCAAGAGACCTCCCCGAAAGGGACCTACTTCCTGTGTGGTTGTCTTTATATAGACTTTCTGTTCTGCCTTCTCATTGGTTGTAAACTCAAACACATGACTGCCTCGTCACTGCCTGTCTTTAGAGACTTCCAGGTCTTCTATGGTATTGAGATTAAAGGCGTGTGTCTCCAATGCTGACTGTATCCTTGAATACACAGAGATCTACCTAGCTCTGTCTACCAAGTGCTGGGATTACAAGTGTATGCCACCACCGCCCAGTTTCTGCTATGGCTTGCTAATAGCTCTGACCCCCGGGCAACTTTATTTATTAACATACAATTAAAATCACATTTCAGTACAAATAAAATACCACTGTAGAGGGTACTGAGTGCCTGCCTAGCATGGATAAAACCCTGAGTTGATTCTCAGCACTACATAAACCAAGCATGGTGGGACACATCTATAATCCCAGTATTCAGAAGGTGGAGCAGGAGGATTAGAAGTTCAAGGTCATCTTCAGCTACACAGCAAGTTTGAGACCAGGTTGAGCTATTGGAGATGCCATCTCAAAAGCAAACAAAAACAAACCACACATACCCACATATACATGCACCACGCATGCATATGTGCACACTTGTGCACACACACACACACACACACACACATACACACACACACACTACAGTAAACCTCTGACTGCATCTCAGCCTTTGAAGAGTTACCATTTCGTCTTTTTACTCTTGTATTTGTAAACTATATGATGTGTCCCTGTCAGTTAATGCCTGGTTTATGCTCTTGAAACACTGAGCAGTTAGGTTTACACTTATGACATTGTGAAGGGTCTGGCCAGGCTGGCATTCCCAGGGTCACAGCTGTCTTCTCATCACCAGAGTTGACAGACACCTTCAGGACCGAGGCTGGAGCCTGATGATCATAAGTAGCAAAGCACACTGGTCCTCTGCTGTCTCCACACTCGGGGCACTCAGAGAGTACCCAGCACATGCCAGTCAGTTTTGCTTTCAGATTAGCGTTGAGAAAGCTGTAGTGTAGCTTCCAGATCAGTGTGCTGCTTTTCCTCCATGTGCATTTCTCATCCTCTCCAATTGTTCCAAAATCTTAGTAGTTAAGTGAGCCTTCAAAAGATCTGACTTCAACGGCCAAAAGGTTTAAAATGGAAGTGTTGGGGAAACATGAGGCGTCCTTAAGAATCACTTCTCAAGACAGAAACAAAGCCAAAAAATCTAAAACCACTAGTCTTCTTTTGAGGGTATCCATCTTCCCTGAAAAGACAGGCAGAGTGGAAGGGATGAGAGTGAACACCGCAGTGGCCTCTTTGGAGGTTGTGCCCTCTGACCACATCTCTGTGTGTGCCTGTGTGAGCATGCATGGAGACTGGAGGAGGATGTTGGGTGTCCTCTTCTGCTGTCCTCTGCCTCATCTCCTGTGAGCTTGTCATTTAGCTAGAGAAGCCCCAGGGATCCTCCTGCCCATGCTCCTAACAACACTAGTGTCACAGGCATTTGAGAGACCACACCTGACTTGTCACATGGTTGCTAGTGTCAAACTCAGGGTATTCAGCAAGTGCTCTTAACCACCAACCCATCTTTTCAGCCCCCACAGTATTTACACACGCATGCACACAGTGTCCACATGTGAAGCCATTATGAGAAAACCACACTCTAATAGGGAAAGATGTGCAAGTGCAGATGGTTAAATACAGACACAAATGGCAAACACTTTTAAGCTGACAAACTTAAGATTTGACAACAAACCCATTAATTTAATGGAATCCCAAACCAGAAGCTTTTGTGTGGGGAGATATACCTTTGTAAAGGTCATAGTAGGCATTAGTGTGGGATAATAAATGTAATGATGTTTTAAAATTTTAATTAACTTTTTTTTGAGACATGGTTTCTCTCTGTAGCCCTGGCTGTCCTCGAACTTGCTCTGTAGATCAGTCTGCCTCTGTCTCCCAAGTGCTTGGATTAAAGGTGTACACCATTACAAAATTTATTTAACTTTTATTTGATTGGTATAAAGGTGTCCTCTGGACCTGAAGTTACAGACAGTTGTGAGCTGCCATGTGGGTACTGGGAATTGAACTCAGGACCTCTGGAAGAGCAGTCAGTGCTCTAAACCACCGAGCCATATCTTCAGCCCCCATAATGATTTTTAAAAATGAAAATAAATAATTATAAAATCCCATTCCTTGAAAAGTGTTAAGCCATTTATAGTCTGAAACACTGGGGCCAATTTAAAGAACAACAACTCACTTGCTCTCCTGCCCTCTCCAATACCATTTCTTCCTTCCTTATAGGGTCTCATGTGGCTTAGGCTGTTCTTGAGTGTAGCTGAGGATGATCTTCAGTTTCTGATCCTACTTCATGTATTTTCCGAGTGTTGGGATTGCGGGAGTGCTTGAATTCATGCAGTGTTTGAGATTAGACCCAGGATTTTCACGTGCTAGGCGAGCACTCTGCCAAGTGAACTAACCACCAGTCCCTCCAGTAAGATTTATTTATTTTTCTAAACAAAGACATTTACCTACAAGGAAATATATCCCAAGGTTTAGGGAGGAGAGTGTGAATGAGGCTGAGTTCTATTTTCTGCTCCAGAGGGCATTTAGACAGTGGCCATAGAAATGAATACTCTGTGGCCAAGGAAAGGGGAGGTGAGGGTCAGGCTGACAGTGTGAAAGGGAAACTGTGGCAGAGGTGACGAAAGCAGATTTGTATCTACAAAACTGGGAAACTGGCAGATAGATGGGAAACATGGGACTGTGAGATGGCTTCTGGTCACTGGAACCTTTGGCTCAGTTGGGTAGTGTCTGGACACAGTGACAGTGAAGGACAGGTGGGAGGAGGTTTGGACGGTGACCTCATAGCAGGCGCCTCTGGGTCTTTCATCACCTTCTGGGCGGAGAGCTGGAGGAGTTATCTCAGCACGCGCTGCTGATCCTGCAGTGGGGACCTTTTGCACTTCTTTCTGTTCCTGTCTTTGATCCAGGAGATTAGTGTGTTCTTCATCACATTCTCTGTGAGAAGGATGGGGACGGGCAGGATTTGGAAGAGTCCTGGGAGATGCTATACTTGGAGGCAGAGGGCATCTAACCCTAGCTTTCCCCCGATAATCAAGAGAAACTGCAGAATGTGAGGATAGGTTGCCATTTGGAGATGTTACCTACACAAGATTGTGGTTGGAGAATTTCTCTCCAGCTCCCACCAAGCCCTGGCAGTCCAATAGCCCACTTATAATATAAACACACAGACGCTTATATTATTTACAAACTGTATGGCCATGGCAGGCTTTTTGCTAACTGCTCTTATAGCTTAAATTTATCCATTTCCATAAATCTATACCTTGCCACGTGGCTCGTGGCTTACCGGTGTCTTCACATGCTGCTGGTCATGGTGGCAGCTGGCAGTGACTCCCTCTGCCTTCCTGTTTTCTCTGTTCTCCTCTCTGTTAGTCCCGCCTATACTTCCTGCCTGGCCACTGGCCAATCAGTGTTTTATTTATTGACCAACCAGAGCAATTTGACATACAGACCATCCCACAGCACAAGATGCTTGGCCATGTTCATGTCACCAGGTGGTCTTGGTCTTCATGGGAGACCATTTCTCCGATAGCTACAAAGTTAACATACATCCTGAGTAATCAAATATCAAGTGTACCAAGGCCTTGTAATCACAGGCTGTAAGTCTTCCCATTTCCTATGGCTTTGTACATGGTGCAGAATGACCAGAGATCTTTGTTTATGCAGTGTCAATGGTGCCACCACAATGGAGGCTGCCTCTGAAACCACAGCACTGAATGCTATACTCAGTAAAGTGGAACAAAGATTTTGGCATTGTGCCAGCTACATTTTTTTGTTGCTGTGAAAAAATATCTGACAAAAGAAACTAGAGGAAAGGTTTGCTTTGGCTCACAGTTTGAGAGTACAGAATATCATGGTGGGAAAGCACAGACAGGAACAAGAGGCAACATTTCATCTATAGTCAGGAAGCAGATAGATGGATGCTGGTGCTCAGATCACTTTCTCTTTTTTATTCAGTCTAGCTCCTTAGTCTATGGAATGGCACTACCCACACTTAGTTTCTACCTTCATGAATCCAGTATAGAAACTCAGTCATACACATGTTCAGAGGCTTGTCTCCCAGGTCTAGGACACTTGACTTTAGATCCTATCAAGTTGACAGTCAAAATTAACCATCATGAGTACCAAGGATAGATACTAAATTTGGCCTTGTCTCTACTGGCTCCATTGGCTGCTTGGTCTTCTGTGTTTCCTCCTCATCTGTAGAATTGGGGTGCTGTTGCTGCTACTATTAATCTCTAGTGTAATGAGTGGTGCGTCATGGTTGAAAGGTCATATCAGATTTCTTGCTGAATCATGGTTGGAGTATGTATTAGTTATTTTTCTGTTGTTGTGATAAAACACTATAACTATGGCAACTTATAGAAGGAAGGGTTTATTTTGGACTTATGGATCCAGATAAGAGTCCATTGCCATTATGATAAGGAAGTATGGCAGCTGCAGCAGACATGGTGGCTACAGCGGAAGCTGAGGGCTCATGCGTCAAAATGAATTCAGGAAGCAGAGATAGTACACTCAAAATGGTGGTCTCAAAGTCCATCTCCAGTGACATCCTTCTTCCAATAAGGCCACATCTCCTAAGCCTTCTCAAACAGTATCACCAACTGGGGACTAAGTATTCAAATACCTGAGAATATGAGGAACACTTCATTCAAATCAAAACAAACTCTAAGTCTTTTTTTCTGAATCACTCCTGTTTGGCCCCATAGCAGGGGCTTCCTGGAGCCAGGTGTGAGAGAGTTTCCCATGAATGTGGCAGGTTCAGATGCACCTCAGTTTCCAGGGAAATCCATCTTTAGACTCCACCTCTAACTCCAGATAGGGACTTTTCCTGCAGATGTGGTAGGATCAGGCAGACTAGCTTGTACAAAAGATTACATTTCTTTACAGACAGAACAAAATGCTTGAGCAGTCTGTTCTTAGATTTAATTGAAACCTTAGAAGAGCAAACTCAAAGGAGAATCTATTATTTATAGTTGAATAGTCAATGTTGGCTTTTGTGAGAGGTGAAGTGGGAATTAATAGTTGTATCAAAATTGTTTTTGTACTTGAGAAAAGAGAAAAATGAAACCACTTCACTGTTGGCTTTAGTTTTCTTAAGATGAAGACCAGGAATTCAGGCTAACACAGAATCAAGTGATTTCCTACAGGCGAACTGCACTTTTAAAAAATTAATTCTTCATTTAATTCTTTATGGATGAGTGTATACTGGGATCCTACCATTCCTCTAGGCCAGAAGTTTTCATTCTGTGTGTTTTGACTCTTTTGGGGGATCAAATATCAGATATCCTGCATATAAGATATTTACATTCTGATTCATAACAGTATCAAAATTGCAGTTATGAATTAGCAATAAAATAATTTTATGGTTGGGGGTCAGCACAACATGAGGAACTGTATTAAAGGGTCACCACATTGGGAAGATTGAGAACCATTGCTCTAGGCTCTGGCTGCTGCCCTCATGAAGCTCACAGTCCAAGTGAGGGTGACAGATACCCATGGAACAGCCACATAACATGTGAGACTGGGGGCAGGCATGACAGGGCCCTGGATTTGAAAGGGTTCTCTGAATAAGTGAGTTTGGGGGTAAAGGATGCATCAGCTTACCAGCAAAAGAGGATGGGATCTTTGAAAGTATTTGTACTAAATTATAGCTAGAGTTTTCCTGCCTTGCCCACAGTCAGGACAAATCTTTGTCACCTGCCAGTCCCATAGCCGCTCAGACCCAACCAAGTAAACACAGAAACTTATATTGCTTACAAACTGTATGGCTGTGGCAGGCTTCTTGCTAACTGTTCTTTATATCTTAAATTAATCCATTTCCATAAATCTATACCTTGCCATGTGGCTCGTGGCTTACCAGCATCTTCACATGCTGCTTGTCCTGGCGGCGGCTGACAGTGACTCCTTCTGCCTTCCTGTTCTTTCTTTTCTCCTCTCTGTTAGTCCCGCCTATACTTCCTGCCTAGCCACTGGCCAATTAGTGTTTTATTTATTGACCAATCAGAGCAACACATTTGCTATACAGAACATCCCACAGAACTAAATTACAGCAATATGAGAAAGATTTGAATGATCCCTGCTCAAGGATGATGAGCCAATGGTTGACATTATGCATTTTGTACAATAATAATATAGTGTTTTAAATGTTAAATTTCATATGATTCATATTCTATTGACATTTTTAAAAGATTTATTTTTTAATTATGTGTCTGTGTATGTGTCAGTGTGTATAGGTATGTGCAATTCCTATGGAGTCCAGAAGAGGGAGATTCCTTGGAGCTAGAGTTATTAGAGTTACAGGTGGTTGAGAGCCACCCCAGTACAGGTGCTGGGAACTGAACTCTGGTCCTCTGGAAGAATAGCAGGTACTCTTAACCAGTGAGCCATCTTTCCAGCCACCTTAAACTACATTTTAACAAAAGGATCAGTAGTATTGGGAGGGTCTCTTTGCAAGAAGAGGGACTAGAAGGCACAGTTTTGGTGGACCATCAGGAAAATAGAACAATGCTCTGTCTGCCTCAGACAACAGGTGGTCCCCTCTGATGAGCAGCTGACACAGTTTTTTCTTCTTCTGAGTAGATGTTCCCCAAGCTATACTTGTTCTGTGACTGAGCCTTGGCTGAGCCATCCATGGGGTATGTGGTAGAGAAATTGAGGTTGGAGGCTGTGGGGAGATGGCTCAGTTGTTAATGTGCTTGCTGTGCAAACAGGGTGACCTGAATTTAGACCTACAGATCCCACAAAATAATCTAGGCACAGAGGATCACACCTATATACCCAGTGCTAGGAAGATAGAGACAGGATGATCCTAGGAACCTGCTGGCCAGCCCATTTAGTTGAATCTATGAGCCTTAGGCTCAATGAAACCTGAGTCAGTAAGTAAGTAAGGTGAAGAGTGATTGAGGAAGATACCAGACACTAATCTCTGGCATGCTCCACACATATGCATACACATATGTGAATGAATACAGACACACACAGAGACACAGAGAAAGAGATATTCACAAATACACACACACACACACACAGATACACACAAACACCACAAAGCAAAACAAGCAAAAAACTTAGCCCTCCCAGCCCCCAGAGCGGGTTTAGATATGCACAGCCACCTTTGCATTCAAGTCTGATCCTTTAGACTCATGGGTGGTGGCAATTATCAGAAAGCCTCTGAAATGTCAGCATTGAGATGTCAGATTGAGATCCACCCAAGGCAGAACAGTACTGTATTTGTGATCATCCACCCTCCCTTCCCCTAAATCACCTGTACCTCCTAGAACTGTCTTAACCCTACTCTGAACTAAGCTCACTCTTTCATGCCCCACTGATGAAAGATGTGTAAAGGTTCCCGCTGAATAATCAAAGGTCAAAAGAATAACACATAGGGCACACCACTTAGGCAACTAAGCATGCCATAAATACCTGACATTAGTCACACATGCCTTAAGAAATAAACATTTGCTGGATTGAATGACAGCCTGTTAATTACTATTGGGGGTGGACTTTTCACACAGTTTACAAAAGTGTCCAGACCAAAATCAGGGGCAGATTTAGACACCCATCTCTCTGGAGGTGGCTGGTCACACTCAATTGAAAAGTGGATAAAGATGAGTGAATGAGACACAGTGTTAACACCAACGTCTCACCCTCAGATCTGAGGTGACTATGTGCTGAGGAAAATGTGTTCGTCCACAAAGGTGAACCACAATGACCCTGGCATGTCTACAAAAAAGCAACTCGATATAAATGAGGCTACCTATAGATAAATATGATAAGCATGTCTAAGGGAAACATTCTGCATTGGCAGTGGGAGGCTGTAGCATACCAGGAGTGTGGGAAAAGAGCCTACTAAAGGGCAGTGTGTGATATGTGCTATGCTGACTCCACACTTATCAAGTACCATTTGCTTCTAAACTTGGCTTTGCATGTGCCTTTGCTGTAGTAGAAGGCAGCACCTAACAGCCTGCATGTTGATTTTGAGCTACTCAGTTAAAATATTCCTTACTGGAAATTGCTGCAATGAAATCCAGATTCAGATGAACTTGTTCATATGTTAATGCTAGTCAGTTTGGTAGTCTTTGAATTGCTTGTCTCTTTTCCAGTCTGAGAGGAAGCAGAAGACTTTAGATTTATCAAAGAACAGTATTTTAGTTGACTTAAATCATGGTAAATGTGAACTTTGGTCTGTTTAAAGTTCTACTTCATATCAGGTGAACATGCTGTCTTCTGTGTTGCTCAGAGCATACCTGGGAAACCTCCTTCCTCACTGTGAGCATACCTTTTATATACTGCAGAACTAGTTTTGTTGTTAAAATTAGCCGACCTCACTTTTTCGGGTGGGGTGATGGTAGTGGTGTCTGTCCTAGGTATTCCTTATTATAAATGAATCTATCAGTCTTGTCTCTGGAACCTGATGTGACTGACTACAAGTGGGGACAATGACTGGAGATCTTTAAGTACTATTTACTTGTGTGAAACAGAACATTGCAAACAAAGAGAGTAAGATGCTTAAAGGAGATAGACACAAAATGAAGGCAGAAATGTCTGTTTGTAGTTACCTTGTAGGACCAAGTAAGGAATTGATGCAAAGCCAGTTTCTAAGTGTGTTGCACTAATATATAAAAAAGAGGAAGTGTGGGATTTTTCAAGACAGAGTTGTGCTTAAGTCTTAATAATAGCATATGGGCTGGGGAGATGACTCAGTTTGTAAAAGAGCTTGTCCTGCAAACATGAAGACCTGAGTTCAAATCCCCACAACCCGTGTAAAAGACAGACACTTAGCTTGAACATCTGTAATCCTAGTAGTTGTAAGTAGAGATGAGAGGTAGAGATAGGGGATTCCCTGGCAGGTCTCAGGCCAGCTCACTTGGCATGCACAACAGTGAACAACAGAGACACTGTTTTTTAAAAAAATAATTCTTTGTTGATTCTTTGGGAATTTCACATCATGTACCCCAATCCCATTCACCTCCCAGTCCTTCCATATCCACCTCTCACCCCTGCAGCATGCCTCTCTAGCCCCTTGAAAATTAACTAAAAACAAAACAAATAAACAAACAAAAAACCCACCTTGCTCCTCTGTCTTTCTAACACCTCTTCATTCATCCTAGTGGCATAGGGAACTGTGATGTGTCACCCACTACCCTTTTGTCCAATCAGCCCCACCCTCAAATGTTCATTGCAACGAGTCATTGGTCTATTTCAAGGTCTCTGGTACACCATCATCACTGGACCCTCGCCAAACTCCTCTCAGATATCCTGCTGTTGCCTCGAGTCATGGAGATCCTATTGTTATTGTTCCACATGACCAGTCCCTTCATGCACTCCAGCAGGTCATAGATGGGGCAGATGTTAGGGTGGACCAACCCAAGGCCCAGGATGTGGGCCTGGTGGTGGCTGAGCTGGTCAGTCTGGGCCACTGGGATCACCCCACTCAGGTGAGGGGAAAAGGTCTCCTAGGCCCATGCCATTGAGACTAACTCTCCCACACCCATAGTGAGGGGTAGGGACATCCAGAAACACTGTTTTAAACAAGGCAGAAAGTGAGGATGGATGTCCAATGTTGTCCTCTGACCTCCACATGTGTACCATGGCATGCATTTCTGAATTCACATACAGAAATGCACACACATGGATGTATACACTCACCAACTACTACTACACACACACACACACACACACACACACACACACACACACACACCTTGTATATAGCTGGCCAAGGCAGGGGGATCTCTGTGAGAGTCCAGCCTGGCCTACATAAGTATGTTCCAGGATAGTCAGGGCTATATAATCGAAAGACCCTGTTTCAAACAAAACAAAACAAAGCAAAACAAATACCAAAAAGATTAAATATAAAGTGTTTTAATATATTTATTGTTTTGAAGAAGAGCTGCAGTTTATTAAGAGATCTTAAATGCTATGATAAATAGAAAGATTCAAGAAGGAAAGAAATCACATTTCAGGAAATTTGATCACACTGTGAACCTGAGATTGCATTATTTACCAGAAAAACAAAAACAAAACAAAACAAAACAAAAAACAAAAACTCTTTCTAGTTGTGGTGTGGCTCGGCCCTAGCACACACCTTTAATCCAAGAGCTTTCTGCTTGAATATTGTAAACAGGACTAAATAAAGTCAAACAGGTCAAGATGTGGAGCAAGCAAACAGTTGACAGGAAGTGAACACAGGATGATTAAGAAAAAAAACCATAGAGAGTAAGAGGGAGTTAGGAGGACGGGTAGAGAGACTCGCAGGAAGTAGAAAGGACGGACATTGAGTTTGAGGGGACTTGTTTGAGACTGGAGGAGAGAAAAGAGGCTTCTGGGACATCAGCTGAGGAGGAAGGTTGGCCAGGTGCTTTCTTTGCCTCTCTGAGCTAGCAGGCTTTCACCCCAGCATCTGGCTCCTAAATCTTTATTGGTAAATTGAATGATTGAAATTTTATTAAAAAAAATCACATTGGGAAATGTGGGTATGGGCTTCTCAGAGGAGAGTCATCTCAATATGCTTATTATTAAAAAGATGTATTTACTACAATATATTTAAAATAAATAAGAGATTTTATGTGTGTGAATGTTTGCCTACATGTATGCACCACATGCACACAGTGTCCATGGAGGCCTGAAGAATGCATCAGATTCTCTGGAACTGGAGACACAGATGATTGTGAGTCACCATTTGGGTGCTGAGAACTGAACCCCAGTCCTCAGGAACAGCAGCCAGTGCTCTTAACTGCTGAGCCACCTCTTCCACCCAGAACTTCAGCTTTAAAGTAGAACATGGACAGTTTTTCACATAATCCTTTCAGAATTCCTGTGAAGTAGAATTTATTACCTCATCTAGAAGGTGATTGTGTTAGCCAGCTTTCTGACATTATATTAAAAAAAAATCTGAGATAAGAATTATGAAGAAAAAAATTTTTTTTTCTTTTCTTTCTTTTTTTTGAGACAGGGGTTCTCAGTGTAGCTTTGATGCCTGTCCTGGAACTTGCTCTGTAGACCAGGCTGGCCTTGAACTCACAGAGATCTGCCTGGCTCTGCCTCCCGAGTGCTGGGACTAATGGTGTGTGCCTCAGTTTGGGAGATCTTATTCCTGATCACTTTGCTTCATTGTTTAATCTCTGGTGAGGCACACATTGTGGTGGGAACACATAAGAAAGTAAAATCACTTACATCAAAAGCAGGGGTCAGGGTGGGGCTGGGTGACCAGAAGGCTCCTTGAGAAAGGTACATGCCATGTTAGCCTAGAGAACCTGAGTTTGATTCTCAGAACCCATGTGAAGGTAGAGAACTGACTCCACAGAGTTTTCCTCTGACCTCTAAACCTGCCCTATGACCCTCCCCACTAAAAATAAAATAAATAAATAGTAAAACCCCCAGGGCAGGGCCCCACAGGTCTTCTGGGATGCAGCCCTAATGACCTCAGCACCTTCTACTAGGCTCCACCTTTTAAAGACTGCACCACCAGCACACAGCAGCAGGCTGGGGATCAGGCCTTTAACACGGGTTCTTTGGGGGACATTCATTATCCGAGCCAGAGCAATGAGGAAACTGATGCTGACAGAGGTTAACGAACTGGCCTGTTCTGTGGCAACACAGAGATTAACTCCCAGAGTTGCCTGACTCCAAAGCCATGGCATTTAATCCCCAGGCTCTACAAATAACAACTGGTTATTTGTGTTAGAGTCTAGGTCCAGTCTAGTCCAGCAAGCAGCACTTAGAAGCCACATTTGTAGATTTCTCTTCATTTGCTAAGTACTCTCCCAGCTTGCTGCTGCACCCTGGACGCATTAACTGTTGGCTGTTTATTGCTAAATATTTACTATAAAATACTGTAAATTTAATCTTCTAAAAATTCTTGGGAGAAAGACCTGGTTAGGCCACATTTTTGTATGAAGTGAGCTTCTGTTAATCTTTTCTGTTTTATTACTACTACTATTATTAATATTTTTGGACAGAGTCACATGTAGGCAAGGGTAGTCTCAAGCTCTCTCTGTTGCCATGGATAACCTTGAACTTCTGATCTCCTGCCTCCAACTCCTTAGTTCTGGGTACTATCATGTCTGATTTCTATGGTGCTAAGGATCCTACCAGAGCTTCCTGCATGGTGGACAGGCACTCTACTAACTGAGCTACACTTCCTTTCCCTCTTTTATTTGTTTTAAAACCAAGTTTTAACACCCAAACTCAATCTCTTGGCATAGTCCTCCCCATTACAAGACTTCACAGAGAGGTGAAGCATGAGAATTTAGGTAACATATCTGAGTTCCCCACTCATCATTATATTTAGAGCCACCCAAGTGAAGAAAGTCAGAGTCCTGCCCTAGGCTGTAATTCAGGTACTTAGCTTTCTGTAGGTCACTGGTGCTTAAAAGGGAAAAGTGATGTTGGACTCAGTGTGTTTAATTGTGTATAGCACAGGACAGTGGGTGACAGAGGATATAAACAGAATCGCAGGTGTGGTAGTTTGACTGAGGGTGCCCTACAGGCTCAGGTATTCTGACAGCACCTCCATCTTTACTGTGAACAGATCCAGAAGAAGGAGATCTCTCTTTTCTTATGGCTCCAGCCCAAGCAAGACTCTGGCTTTTCCTTGTTAGAGCGCCCAGATCCTTTGGGGCCTAAGCAGAGAAGGTTGTAAACACAGCAAAATCACACACAACTCACCCTGCCTCATGCTAGGGCATGGAGTAAGGGAAGAGACGGGCAACTTAATGTCTTCTAGGTCACACATTAGCCAAGAACTACTTCCTTACTGAAAGAAAGGTCATCCTCATCACATAGCCTAAGCCATATGGGCCCCATTTCTTACCTCTGTCACATAGCACAGGTCATATACTAAGTCTGCTTCATTGTAGTACAGGAACTCTCTTTCCCTTAGATATCTTTAAGGGAAGACATCTCACGTTGTCTGGCAGGACTGAAGTTCTTTGTAAACTGGGCATGGTGGCATACATCTGTAACTCCAGAACTTAGGAGGCTGAATATCAGGAGTTCAAGATCAGCCTGAACTCAGAAGGGGAAGGAAAGGGAGAGAAAAGCCAAAAAGACAATAAATGAGAGAAAAGAGAACCAGTTGTAGTGGTTTATAGTCCCAACACTGGGGGACTGAGGCAGGAGGATCAACAGTTCTGAGTCAGCTACTGAGACACTCCCAAAAGTAAATAAATAAAAATAGAAGGAATAGCAAGTAAATAATGCTCATCTAGATGCATTGCACTCAACAGTAACAAAAAGTAGATCTTATTCCTTCAGTTCTAATGTGTCTACAACATCAAAACAGAACAGGTTACAAGAATGGACATAACACCATGTTTTGAAAAATTACTTGCCTATCTTTTTGAGAGTACATGATAAATATTAATTTTTATAATGTCAGCCATGTTTACTGCTACTGGCAGCCTGTAGGTCATTTGTATACTTTTTTCTTGATTTTTATTTTTTGCTACAACCATGCAAGTAATTTATTATTTTAGAAGAAAACTCATTACAGTCAAAGCTGATGTAAGAATCTCATGTTAACGATATAATTCCATTTTCTTTTTTACAGTCTGTATATTCAAAAAGAATATTGCCTAAGTTAGAGCTGATGGAATGGACTTGGGCTCCTTCCTGAAGTACCCCCTCCTGTCCTTGTCAAGGTCTTGCTCGGAGGCCTGGCCCTGTGCCTGGTCTGCACTTTGTCATGGTGTTTGGGGTGGGGGTGGGGTTGCCCAGTGTTGTATTATAAATGATCCTCTGGTTTGCCCAGCTGACTGGGTACTGCCCATCTCCTTTGTCAGCCCAGGACAGTAAATCTTTCCTAACCAGTGTCTCCCGCCTGTCTCCGATGTCTCCAGCAACTGGGCTGCCTGTGAGCACCATTGTATCTCTTTGCATTTCAATTCTTTTGCTCTAAAATATCCCAGGGGGCTGGTACACTGTTCTGCAATCTTGCTGCTAAATTACTTTGTGGAAAGAGACACTTAATGCTTTCAATTCTACTGTCACTAATAGAGTGATATTTTTCAGCTGTCCTAAAGAAAAAGGACCTTTTGTTGTACTTTCCTCAGTATCAACAATGCTAGGTGTAAAATTCACTTAGGTTTTTTTTTTGTGTGTGTGTGGGACAGGGCTGCTGATCTCACATCTAAATTGGTATAATGTAAGACCTGATTAAAAGGAAAGTGTTAATTAATTTTGTGATAAAAAACATGAAGGTTTGAAGTTGTTAACCAGAAGTTGTCGTATAAACAACTTTTGTATAAAGGTAAATGGCCACTCTGTGAACTTTGCCTCTTGTTACAAATAACATTGGACAGAGTTCAAGATCTCTGAAGTGGTGTATTTTCCAAATAAAGCTGTTTGGATAATCACAGTTTTAGCATAGGCAATCCCTCATGCCTGTAGAGTGTATTCTCCACTCTGCTGCCAATGTTACCTCACTAAGTTACTAAGACAAGCTCTTAGCAGGTTACCAGCCTGCTTAGAAACCTTTGATGAGTCTCCATTGCTTGTGTGATGAAGACCAAACTCCTATGGTAGCTTTTAAGGACCTTCCCTTACTTAACCCAGCCTATGTTTCCTTTCTTCTCCTCCAGCCCCATTCTGGCAGACAGAGGCCATTTATTGCCTTTGCTAGCTGATCTTCCAAGCTGACCTCATGCACTCTGGTAGTTGACCAGACCCTCCCTGTGCTGCACCTGCAGAGAGCATCACTTATATTCCTCTTTAGTCTAACCAACAGAATCTGTTTTAGTAGTTCCCCTCATTCCCTTTTATACCTTCTAGGGAACTGGTTCCAAGTCTAGCTGAGCATCCGGGTCTCCCATGTATTTTGATATAAACACAGTTCCTGAATTCCACATCAGATGAGCAAATTAGTCTCTGAGAGTAGGGCCCAAGAAACCTATGAATTTGAAACAGTTTTCTAGGTAATTGGGATTGGTAGGCATGCTTAGGATTACTACTCTAGGGTGAGCTAGGAATTTTCCATGGTGACAGACAGAACACAGAAGAATGGAGGAGATGAGAGCTCAGACACATCAAGGGTCCCCCTGTACCAAGTCCTGTGCTAGGAAACATTACACCTGATAATCTATCCAACCATCTGGAAAGGCACAATGCTAGGTTCATTGCTACCCCCAGGAACCTGAAGCCCAGGAGGCTAGGCACCATACACAGTCCTCACTGGTTAGTAAATTTGGTTGTTAATAGAACCAGTTCAGCAGCTTTTAGATTTCATATTCTTTTTATTTAGCTCACGTTAAATAAGTGTTGGTTAAGACAAATGAACACCTGTATTTTTAGATGTTTTGTGTCTCACTATATCCAACCAATCTGCAAGACCCATGCATTCTATTTGCTCATGTCCTTTGTCATGATGACCACAGAAGTTACCTTCTATTCATCTCCAAGCCATCTCCTGTCATCTCTTAAATCCATTTTCCCAGCTGCAGCCAAATGATCATTTAAAATTGAAAAGCTGCCAAAGCTACTCTGCTCATGGTCCATTTCGCCACATGAAAGATTTTCACTTTCATATAGACAAATATGTTAATTTTTTCCTTTATAGCTTCAAACTTTTTAGACTTGATAATGAGTATTTAATGATCTGATCTTCCCTTTAGATTTCTAATAAGAATAACAATTCAGGACTTTATATAGTTTCAATGTCTAAATAATTCGTATATTTTAATGTAAAAGACTTACATTAGGAAAATTAGTAATGGGATGGGCTATTGGTATATTAACAGCTCAGTTGGTAGAGTGCTTGCTTAGCATGTAGGAAGTCCTGGATTTGAACCCTTAATACCAAATAAATAGGACTTGGTGGTGCTTACCTGTAACTCCAGCATTGGAAAGGTAGAGGCAGTAGGACCAGAAATTCAAGGTCATCTTGGAACACATAGGAAGGTACAGGCCAGCCTTGGCTACAATGAAACCCCCTCAAAACAAAACAAAATCAAATAAAGCAAAATGATTTGTGGGTGTATACAAAACATTTTATAGATGAGGAAATTAATAAGCAAATGAAATGTAACCACTGTCACTAGAGGTTGAAAGAACAATGGGATAACACTTTGTCTCCAGGTTAAAACAGCAACACTTAGCTGGGTGGTGGTGGCGGCGGCGGTGGTGGCAGTGGTGGCGGCTGCAGCGCAAGCCTTTAATCTCAGCACTCAGGAGCCAGAGGCAGGTGGATCTCTGTGAGTTTAAGGCCAGCCTGGTCTACAGAATGAGTTCCATGACAGGCCTCAAAACTACACATAGAAACCCTGTCTGAAACAGCAACAACAACAACAACAGCAGCAGCAGCAGCAGCAGCAGCAGCAAAAAACCAAACCAAAATAAAAAAAAAAAACCAAAACCAAAAACAGTAGCACTTACTGCTGGGGATACTGAGAGAAGGGTACTCTCATAAACTTCTCATTCTAATGCTATTTATTGTGTTTCCTATCCTAAGGAATCTGTTTTCTAGTACAAAACATCAAGTTAATTTAAAGGACCCATGGATAAGAGTTTTCACTGCTTTACAGTTCAAGTGGTAAAGTCTTGGTGTTTACACAATTGAAGAATGTAAGATGCAGAAAAATAGAATATGATTCAATTCTGTATTATGTTCACAAGAACATGTTCACAGGAACATGTTCACACAAATTTTTTATATGATGTATGTATGCATGGTTGTGTAAATGTGCAGAAAATTGTTGGAAATTGTTAATATAAATTGCTAGGGTGTGAAGGTCAATGATGGAAGGGAGTAGGGAAACAAAGGAATTTCTAAGCCAAGGCAAACAAGGACAGAGGAGTTGGTAGAAAATTTCAGTAATAAAGATGCTCATCGTGGTGATGTAGCATTCAGGAGGCAGAGGCTGGGGGACCTCTGTGACTTTGAGGCCAACCTTGTATACATAGCAAGGTCCAGGCCAGCCAGGGATACATAGTGAGACCCTGTTTCAAACAAACAAACAAACAAACAAACAAACAAACAAACAAACAAACTCCCCAAATTATATCTGTATACAAAATGCTACAATTTATATCACGAGTGCCCTCCAATGCCCATGTATTAATGGGCTGTCCTTTAGCCCTGAAAGTATTGAAAAGAAGTAAAATGTTTAGGAAGCAGGACTCAGTAGGAGGAAGTTCTGTCATTAGGGGGATGTCCTTGAAAGGGACACTGGGACCTAGGCCTCTTTGTGTTTCTCTTTTGCTTTAAGGGTAGACTGCCTATTCATAGACTTCATTCATTTATATATATATATATATATATATATATATATATATATATATATATATATATATATATTTTAACTCATTGGAAAAAGTCAAAATCATGCATGAAAGTTTAGGGAGATCAGTTAGTAAGCATTTTCTATACACAATCTGAGTTTAAGCCCTAGAACTCAAGTTAAACAAATGACCAACAAGCAAATGAACAAATATGCATGTCATATACATTGCTTGATGAGCAGATACAGTGAGTTTTTGCCACAGTTATGGAATGCCAACCAACATATGTGATATAATTATCTGCATTTATTTACATAAAATTATATATATATGTGTGTGTGTGTGTGTGTGTGTGTGTGTGTGTATGTTTTCATTTATCAAGAAATCTGGAAAAGTTAGGCTGGGTGTGGTGGTGTACACATTTAATCCATGTACTTAGGGAACAGTGGTAGGAGAATCAGGAGTTCAAGTCCATCAGTGGCTAAATATAGTTTAAGGTCAGCCTGACCTGTATGAGACCCTCCCCCTCCCATTCTGAAAAAAAAATCAACAATGAAAATCCAAGCAATCCACTCCTGTACCTATAAATTGCAATGGCTATTACCCTGTCCCCACCTCCTCTCTTCTACAGAGGAACCCTCTCCTCATTCTGTTACAGATACACATTTCTCTATTGCTTTCCAGGCCCACCTGCTTTTCCTCACTTCTACACCTTCCCTGTTCTGTTTTCCATGAACTGTATGTACTTAGGGTCTCTAATGTGATATGTTGGTGTGTACATACAAAGTGAAATGATTTTTACAGGTTAGATCTCCCTTTAACTGTCACATTTTCAGAAGACTTCTGACTCACATATGTGGTCGGGTATCTTGATGTTTATTTCCATGGTTTTCTATCTTTATCAAAGTTCTTTTTCCATGATTATCCTCTTTTGAACATAGCCCAGCATTTCCCAGAACTAGTTTACAGTCTTTTTGTTGAATGTAAGTTGAATAAGAGCCCACAGGAGAGGCCTGGGCACTGTCTTTTGAATCTCACCATGGGGGATGGTGGAAGTCTCTCCAGCCCCTCCTGCCATGCACATCGTTCTTGGCCATAATGAGGGTTGTTAGTTTTCCAGAAGAAGCAGAGGGAAGCAGGCTTCCCCAGGACTGTCTAAGTGTCTTGGACTCAGCCTTTTATTCCCTCTGGCCACCTATGTGCCTTGGCACATCTCCCTTTGTTCCCGTCCTGCCTCAAGGAACCTCAGACAAAGGAACCCCCATCCACGCTGCTGTAAATGCCACTTGTCTAGCAAATTTGCTCTGGACCAGACAGGAAGCTAAGTGAGGATGACTCAGAGTTCTGGAATGTGTCTGGGGATACTGGAACTGACACTCGCAGAGAACTGACTAAGACAAATGTGAAAGGACTTGACAGAGGCAGGCAATTCTGAGGTGAGCAAGGATGAGGGTGAGCCAGCCAAGACTGTTCAGCAGGATTCTACTTCCTCTGCATTTGCCTAAATAAAACATGATCATCAAAAAGCCCAAATTTATAGGAAGAGAAAACTAATTCAGTTTATTTTCAAATCATATTGTTGAAATTTCAAAATTCACACTAGTTTTATTTCTGCAGGCTGTGGCATCTTTGTATACACAAAAAAGGAGGAAAGGAGACAACAATTTTGTGATCTGTTTCTGGAGATGTGGAGAAGCCGGATTCCATCAAGGTCATTGCCTCAAGCAAGCTCAGGGAAAGCATTTAGATTTCAAGATGGGGATAGAAGGCAGAACCACCTTTACTACATGGGGAGGGGTACTAATTCAAAGAGCTTTTTACATTAAACAATCCAAGCATCCACCGCTGCAGTTACCCTGTCCTCTGTGTGGAGAGGGTTGAGCTAGATACAGTTCCCATTAGCACAGGGTGGTTTACATGTATGTCCTTTCTCAAATGGGAGAACAGACAGGGAAGTTCTGCTTGTGAGTCAGTATAACTCATGGAAGTCTTTTTCCTTTAGAAGAAGATGCCCTTGATGGTTTGCCAGAAGCACTCAGTTCTCAGGGGTAGCTTGCTTTCCCTCATTATCAGGATTGTCCAGCATTCTCAACCTCTTCTCCAGCCTCTGCTTCCATTCTTCTCGAAGCCTGCGGAGAAGACACCACACACGCAATTGATTAGTGCATTTGTTTCTATATCTGCTGGTCCATTGGTGAGTTTTTCATTTGTTTCTCATAAATATTGTTCAAAGAAACCCATGACTTTTGCAAGTGAGTAAAGAACAGAAATAGAATAGAAAAACAAGTGAAGACTACAAACAGATAGTCTTTCATCAAATTTAATTTAGCCTTCCTAAATTAATATTGGACTCCATAAAATTCCAGTCAAAATCCCAGTAAAATGTTTTTGTAGTCATCAACCAGCTGACTGTGAAACAGCTGGGGAATGTGGTCTCAGCTGCCTGGGAGACTGAAGCAAGAGGATTACGTGAGTCTAAGATATTGAAAATAGCCTGGGTAACATAGCAAGACTTCATTAAAAAAATATCAATCATTGAAAAATAATCAATCAATTTTCTGTGGAAAAGTGAGAAAAGAAGTAGGTTAGCCAAAAGAATTGGCGGCACACGCCTTTAATCCCAGCACTCGGCAGGCAGAAGTAGGTGCATCTCTGAGTCTGAGTCCAGTCTGGTCTATAGAGAAAGTTCCAGGACAGCCAGGGTTACACAGAGAAACCCTGTCTAAAAAAAAGATACAGTCACCATTGTTAACACAGCCTTGAAGAAAGGGGCAGACAGGCAAATGGATCAGCAGAAAACACAAACTAAGATGACAAATTGATTTGTGATCTAATCAACTAAAGGATGAAAAGAGGTAGGGAGATGGCTCAGCAGTTAAGAGTACTTTCTGCTCTTGCAAAGGACTGCAAAGGATCTTGCAAAGGAACCTAGTTAGAGGACTCACAATTGTCTGTAACTCCAGCTTCAGGGTATCGGATGCCCTCTTCTGGCTGCCACAGGCACTGCATTTGTGTACACATACATGCAAACACACACATACATAAATATAAATACAAATCAAATAAATCTTAAAAATGAGATCTGACTACATGAGAAGAGCATTATAGCTGGTATTAAAGTTTTTGTCTTTAGTCAAGAAATACTGGTTTCACTTTTCAAATGGAGACCAAGTCATGTTTATTTTTCTAGATTCTTTTGATTTGTTGGGGTAGGGGTGACAGTTAATATCTAGATATTCTGATTCTCCTTCGTAAGTAGAATTAACTAGGTGTAACTAGAAAGCAGAGTGGTGGTGTCTGTGAGATTCTCAAGGGATAGTGTGTCACTGGGAGGCAGTGAGGATCTGATCGGGCTTGCAGTTTTTCTGCCACATGCCAAGCATTATGCATCTCAAAAACAGATTTAGGGAAGGAACTGTGAAAACAGAGGGAGAAGGGACTGCACTGGGCAGGGAGAGCCTTCGGACTTCACACTAGTTTGACACAAGGAAGGAGGCAGGGATAAGTAGGACTGTTGGAAGCCAGCTGCTTTCCAGACACCATTCTAGACCTGCTTCCTCTAAGCAAGGTCAGTGTGTTAATGACACTGTTAAGGATGTGGATGGAAGAGGGTTCTTTTCCAGGTATGGAGGGAGGCTCTTCTTTGGGGCTTAAAAACCTTTTAGAAAGTGATGTTGAAAGCTGAATGTGGTGGCTCATGTCTGTAACCACAGTGCTGAGGGCGTGGAGGCCAAAGCATCAGGAGTTCAAGCTCATCCTCAGATACGTAGCCAGTTTGAGACCACTCTGGACTACATGAGTGAACATCCCATTGTTGAGCCTATGTCTCAGTGGGACTGTTCCTATGTTAGGGTAAAGAACTTGGACAGGCTCTGAGGGTTGAGCTGTTCCTGCTGCTCAGCTATGTAAATAATGATCCCTTTTCAGTAGACTCTCAACTGAAACAAGAAATCCATTTGTTAATGAAAAAAAAAAAGACTGTGCTGTGGGATGGTCTTTCTGCACACTGTGAATACGTGTTGCTACTATTGGTTAATAAAGTAGCTGTTTTGACCTATGGTAAAGCAGGATGAGAGCCAGGAAGGAAATCAGTTATTTAAGAAGTGGCTGTTGGGTATTTGGGAACAGGCAGTCGGGAGAGACTGCTTTACCTTCCCCTCAAACTCTTAATATGTGTCCTTACAGACGTGGAAGCTTTTCGTGAACTAGTTTTTCATACAGACAGACCTGTCAAGCTAACCCTGAAAGGTAGTTTGGCCTTTCAAACTTTCTGTAATTCTGGGATTATAATTGTGAAGAGCTATTTTTAAAAAAGAAGGGATTTTTCTTTATTTTTTTGGTTTTTTGAAACAGGGTTTCTCTGTGTAGCTTTGTGCCTTCCCTGGAACTCACCTTGCAGACCAGGCTGGCCTCCAACTCACAGAGATCCACCTACCTCTGCCTCCCGAGTGCTGGGATTAAAGGCTCCATGTAGCTCAGGCTGGCCTTTAATTCTCTAGGCAGATGAGAATGATCCTGAAATTCTAATCCTTCTACCTCCACATCCTAACTGCTAGGATTATGGCTTGTATCACCACACCCATCTCTTGAGTAAACAATTGTAGGAAACAGAACCTTTTTAATTCAAATTATTATTAGTTATTATTATTGTGTATGTGTGCCTGTGCACATGCATCTTGTGTATATGTGGGTACATATATCATGACATGTATGTGGATGTCAGAGAAAAACTTTGTGGAGTCAGTTCCCTCCTTCAGCCTTCATTTTGGCTATGGGGATCAAACACAGGTCTTTAGGCTTATGTGACAAGTGCCTTTACCCACTGAGCTTTCTGGACAACCCAAAACTTGATTTTTGTCATGTTGAAGAAAGTATTGTTGATATCTGTAAGCTATTGGTTCTCAACAAGAACCACTTTGCCCTCCAGGTACCTTTACCACAATGTGAAATGGGAATCTTGCTGACAGCCAATTTTTTGAGGCAAGAAATACTACTGAACATGTTACAAAGGGCAAGGAAGCCTTCCACTGCAGGCAGTTCTCTGGCTCTAAAACATCAGCAGTGCTGACAGCTGAGTGAGAAACAGGCTGTAGGTGCACCCAAGAAACCCCATTCAGACTGGCAATATTGAATGAGTGCTTCTATTAACTTTGGTTTCTGACCTTCTTCTTCTTCTTCTTTTTTTTTTTTTCTGGAGCTGAGGAATGAACCCAGGGCCTTGTGCTAGCTAGGCAAGCACTCTACCACTGAGCTAAATCCCCAACCCCTGATCTTCTGTATTTTATGTTCTGACTTCTTTTAAAAATGCCCTGGCTGGAGAGAGACTGCTCCTCCCAGGACTAGTTCCTCACCCTCTTTTGTAAGATGGGGTCTCATGTAGCCTAGGTGGATGACATGGAACTTCTGAACCTTCTGCTTCTACCTGTCCAGTGCTGGGATTACAGGTGTTTGCCTCATACCTTCTTTGGTGCTGGGATCTGACCCAGGGTTTTGTGCATTCTAGATAGGCCCTCTAACAGCTGAGTTACATTCTTGTCCTAGCAAAATGCTTAGCCAATCTCCAAACCATCTACACCCAAGTCTGTAGCTTCATTTTTTTCCATATTCAACTTCCACACCTGCCACTATGCTCCCCTTTGGAAAGCAGCCTAGAGCCAGTACTGGGGACTAGCCGGCCAGAAGCCTACTTGGATTGTTCAAACCAGCCTACATTGAACTGTCCTCTCTTTCCTGCCTTGCCAGGAAATCCCCCAAAGGATATGGCTTACTCTTTCTTCCTGGCTCCTAGGTTCTGATTAAAACTTGCTCCTTCTTTGATGGGCTGAACAATGTGTGGAGACACCTCTTTGGGACTTGTGAGTTTAGTACACTTCTTTCCTCCATATCTTGTTCTTGTTTCCTTCCTAATCCATCACCCACCTTATAACAGTGAGTGATGAAGAAGAATCGGGCCCCTCTCCACATCTCGTATATTCCCAAGGAAATTTAGGACAGAAAAGCAATCCACATACTTTCTCAGAGCGCTTCTCTCCTGGCGAACTTCTTCAAGTTCTCGGTAACAAGTCTGTTTGCTAATTTCCTTTTCCCAGAAGCTTTTGAGCTCATCGCAGGTCTCGCAGCAGAAGACTTCCCTGCGCATGTACTGGCTGTTCATCCCTGCAATGTGAAAGACAAAGCGTAGCCCAGCAATTGCAAGTAGTAGCGCCCGACTGGGATGTGCTTGGACCCAGGTGAGTTTGAATTGATACTTTTCTGTCATCACACACTAATGGAATGACTCCATTTTTCCCACTGCAGATGAAGATAATCATAATGATGTAAAAAGTATTCTGGAAAACAGTTGAACAAAGAAAAATCTGTAGCCCTTGAAGGTAATCTGATTCTGAAGCAGTTGACTTTTTTGTTGTCTTTTAGCCATTTTGCTATACTGTAAATTATATAAAAATTATAGTAATGTAAATGATTCTAAAACACAGAAATTAAAATATATTTTATCCAAATGATATACCCGTGGATGTCAGTTTTTTATCTATTATAAATTTGTTGATTTTTAAAACAAATTTCCTTGAATTAGTTGTAATTGTGTGTGTGGTGTGCATGTGTGTATGTGGGTATACTTGTCTATGTGTGTTCATGTGGAGGCCAGAAATCAACACTTGAGACAGAGGCTTTCATTGAACTGGGAGCTTGTTGATTTGGCTGGACTGGCTGGCCAATACGGTCCTGGAATCTGTCTGTCTCTGCATCTTCCCAGTGTGAGGACACAGCTAACCTGGCTTTTACATGGGTGTTGGTGATTCATATTCAGCTTCTCATGCTTGCACAGCATGCATGTTACCTGATAAATTTCTTCCCAGCTCCTCACTTGAAGTCTTTCTAGTTTTCCCATTATATGTAAAATAAATTCTTTGCCACATTTTGATTTTATATCTGTTTGAAAATCACTTTAATTTTTCTAAAAACCCTCTAACTTTTTTTTAAAAGTTTGTATGTATAGGTATAAAATGAGTAGACAAACAAAACCTCTGAATCTACTACAGAGCTAATGGTTCTTAGCAATGTCATACTTCCCTGTCCCTCCTCACAGAGTGACAATGACCTCTGCTCTTCTCTGAGTAAGATGTGTGGGAATCCTGTTCTACCCACTGTACTGTTGTCCTTTAGTGCTGCTCTGTGAGATGGTTGTCCTACACTCATCACTCAGATAAGGAGGCCTTCCTAGTGACTAAAACAGAGCTGAGTTTAAACCTAGGTCTGCTCACCTTCATAGAGGACTCTGTACATTATGGATGGCTAACTTGAGCTTATTAATTTTTAGTTTTGCACATGAGGAAGCTAATGCTCAGAGGCATTAGTTGATTTTGTTGAAACCCTACAGCTTCAGAATTCCTTCCTTACTCCTGTCCTTTGAAAAAGGCAGAGTGACTTTGCATTCTCTCCCTGTTGAGAATCTCAGAGCTCTCCCATGACTGACAGGTACCTCAATGTTTGAATGTTTGTAACTTGGTGAGACCTAGTTTCCTTAAGAGAAGAACTTTTGTCTTGTTATTATTGGTGATTTGAGACTTTCAATAGGTATTCAGTAGTTCTTAATTTAATGACTTTTTTTCAAATGACTGTTTTTATAAAAAGAACTTTCTGAGAAATGAAAATTTGTTCCTTAAGATATCCTAGTACCTAGACAATGAGAAAAAGTCAGAGAGGGGACCACTTTTATCCTTTCTGGGTAAGAGAATTGTTCAATTCTGGTGATTCAGAGCAGCGACAGTGCTCGGAGTATCTGTGAACCCTGGGCTCTCTTGCAGCCTGACCACAGCACAGTCGCCTGTCTCCAAGGGCACACATCTCTCCCACTCACTCTTGTTTCCAGGACAATGGATTCGGTGTGAAGAATTTTAATAAATTTCTAGTCATTAGATATTGGAAGAGAAACTATTAACAAAAATAGATTATATTTTACATTTTTATTCATAGGACTAGGAGATGGGATGTTTCTCCTCCACGCACTTGAATTTCCTGTGTGTTTAGTTGTGCCTACAGGAGACTCTAAGGCGTTTCACTTTCCTGGGATACACATGTGAGATAAATACTGCCTGAACTGAAGAGATGGATCAGTGAGTGCAAGAGCTAGATGTTAACTGCATAAGCCTGATGACCCAAGTTTGATCCCTGGGACCCATGTAAAAAGCCAGATGCTGGGACTCACATCTGTGATCCCAGCACTCCTAAGGCAGGAAGGGACATGGAGAAAGAACCACCAGGAAGCCTGTGGGGCCACATAGCCGCAGTGCAGCAGAAGTAACAAGAGACATCTTGCCTTAACAAGATAGAAGAGAACTGATTCTTAAAAGTTGTCCTCTGATTTCCACATGCATACATAAATGTGTGTCCACAAGCACAAAACAAGTAAACAGACTAAGAAAATACTGTTTATGCTGAGCTGGGAAGAACTCACAACTTGCAATTTATGTGGGTGCAAAGTAAGAACCCTTCACTTTTTTTGAGACAGAGTCTCCTATATCTCAGGCTGGCCTTTGCTATGCTTACCCTCTTGTTTGACCTCCCAAGGATTATAGGTCTGTACATCATACTGGCTTTATGCAATGCTGGGGTTGGAACCCGGGGGTTCACATATGTTAGGTAAGCATTCCACTCACTGTGCTCCAAAACCTTCTTCTAAAACTTTCAAATTCAAATCACGTATTTGGTACTCATAGAAAGGATAGTTTGGCCAAATACATACTCATAGAAATGTTTTTCTTTCATTAAAATTTAGAATTAACATTTTAAGCTAAAGAGTATCATGGAGAAGAGAGGAGATCCCAGCAGGCAGCCAGCTTGTCACTTCATGAAGTCTGACATTTTTTCTGTTTGACTGGAAGGTGTTTTGGCTCTGGAGGATATCTAGTCTAGCAGGCAAGGCATTTGTAGATCCAGGAACTGGGGGAATCTAATCAGCTAAAAGAAGAGATGTCCACACACCCAAGGGGTAAACTGAGGTTGTGCCTGTCCAAGGCAAATTGGATAAGAGACTATTAGGGATCTGAATGGACAGGATGGCCTGTTCTGGTCAGAAAGAACTTAGGGGTTCTGTTTCCATGGGGGAATTGGCCTAGGGATGCATTCTCTATCCATAGTGTTAACCTTGAACTTTCTCCTTTAGTGCTGTGGTTTGATTGTGTTTGAACATGTTATCCTCAGTGGTTGGTGCTGTTTTGACAGGCTATAGAATCTTTAGGACGAAGAACATTGCTGGATTAAAATGGGTTACTGGGGACTGTGGACCTTGGGACTCTACAGCCTGAACCACTTCCTGTCTGCTATATGCTTCCTGCTTACAGATATGATGTGGTCAAGTGCCCAACACTCCTGCTACCATGCCTTCTCGACACCATGGCTTGAAGCCCCTTGAACTCTAAACCTGAATAAGCCCTTCATTCTTTAAGTTGCACTTTGTCAGATACTTACTTGGTCATATTGAAAGAAAAGTAGCAAATATTCTTAGCTTGCCCCAACCCCCCCCTTTTTTTTTTGCCTCCTACTTTTCTATGGAGTCTGCAGAGCTCTTTCTTATACCACACTTGAACATGCAAATGCTATCTGAATTAACCAAACAGATCCCACTGCTGTGGGCATGATTCTCCTTACAACTCCCATCTCCTGACTCACTTACCAACCCTGCAGATTGTGTTCTGTCAGTCAGATATGTGAGGGAGCCAAGAATGAGGGTATTAGGCTGGTCACTGCCATGAGCTTTTTGTACTCAGAGTCCTAGTTTCATTACTCATGAGACAGAAACTAATTATTGTGACCCAGCTCATGGTACTTCATACATGGATTGCTATTTCATTCTTCAAACATGATATGCATGTTTGCAGGATACTCACAGGCTATCGTCCACCCATGACAAGCATAAAAAATGTTAATCACTTCAAACCATCCCGTACATACCCTTTCATTTGGTTTATACATGATATCAAATGCTTCTCTTCATACTGACTCAGCTCATGCTTAGGGTTTATTTATTTCTGTTGCTGGGCTATTAGGATTAGAAAACCTGAGATGACAGGGATAAGAGGCTTCCCTTTTGTCCACGGCCCAGTGTTAGAGCCTGGACAGATGCCTTTAGCAAAGCTTCTAGTGCCACTTAGGATGTGACATTAGTGCCCTCTCTGTGGTCAGGCAGAATAATCACATTCATTGCGTGATGCTGAGCATGCTGAAGAAGTGACTAGTCTACTAAAAACGATTGTTGTCACCACTCACAACTGCTCTCATTCCTTACAGGTTATTCACAGTTGCTTGTTTTGCTGGAAGAAAACAAGCTCAGTTTTTAGCTTCTATACCATAAAGTGCACTTTGATTTAGAGCAGATCCTCTCTCTAGTTTCTCTCTTTTTTAAATCTGCCTTATACTTATTGTTTCCATTTGCTGTGCTGATTGTGAGCAGCACAATAGTGGCTGGCACTGACAGCTTGGATCCACAAGAAATAGAATTGTGGACTGGGAATGTAGCTTCATTGGTAGAGTACTTGCCTAGTTTATATGAATCCTCATGTTCAATCCCCAGTACCAAATGAACCACCTGGAATTATGTCATGTGTGAAGGAGAGGCTGGGGATCAGAAGCTTAAGGTCATCCTTCACTACAGAGCAAGTCTAAGCCATCGTGGGATACTTGAGATCTTATATCAAAAAAGAAAAAGAATTGATAGAAATTTTAGGAAAATATAAACCTAAGGCAGGAAACATATCTCAAACCTGTCCATTTCATTTTTCCTGATGAGCACTGTCAGGTGTGACTTGCTGTCTCTGGATCCACCCTGGTACAGGCAGTGAAAATCATCAACCATATACCTCATCTGCACTCATGTGACAGTGAAAAAGGCATTACTTGATCCACCTGCTTTATCTGGGGGTTGGGAAGATGTGAAAGCTCCTGGGATCTCAGTGGCATGGATCAGCAGTGTTTCAATAGCTTAGAAATAAGGAAAACGAAGTCACATGTAGATGTGCAAACCATCGGAGGCTGTTTATCCTGTGCTACTGAACTAAGATTAAGCTCTGATGTTTTATAAGAGGAATTTTCAACTTAGGTGTCTCCACTTTCCTCTTGTAAAAATAGCTTAAAAACAAACAAACAAACAAACAAACAAAACCAACTTCAGGTCTTTGACCTCCCACCTGCAAGTTTCAGCTTGTTGATTTCATCCCCTGGTGGGTGCAGTTGGAAGGGAGTGGCCTCCTAGGGAAGCCTGTGGGTGCCTTCCATATCTCTTTGGCTTCCTCCAGTTCTTAGTTTCTCTAAGAATAGAGGACAACTTCTTTGTCTTGACACTCAGCTTAACTATTCTGTTTTTCACCCTAACAGCTTAAAATCAAGAGCAGCAAATTTAAATAAGTCTAGAGGCTAGAAGGTCACATGCATTCACTCTAGTTTTAAAAAGCATTATTATTATTATTATGTGTGAATGGGCAGGGCATGTGCATCACAACGTACACCACAGTGAAGGTCAGAGGACAACTTTGTGGAATTGGTTTTCTCCTTTTATGTTTTGGTGGGCTCTGGGAATTTAGCTAACACTTTTTCTGCTGAGCCATCTTGTTGACCCTGTTCTGGGTATTTTTTTTGTATATGATTCTCATGCTCACTTAAACTCTATCAGGCTTAGTATGTTTAAATTTTTTGTTTCTTCACTAAAAAAAAAAATATAAAATCATGGTTACACAGAACAAATTTCTCTTTTTTAATATGACAGTAGGTTAGGCAGGCATGTAATCAGAGTGTTTGGGAGGTGGAGGCAAGAAGTGTGAGGCTAGCCTGGACTACATGAGAGAGACCCCTGCCTTAACTTCCAGGATTGCCTCAGTGTTAAATTTCTCCAATTAACAACTGAGCTGTGAGTATTAGCTATGTTCTTAGAAAGGATACATTGAAGTGTGTAGGTTATACATTGAAGTACAAAGGTTAATGTATCACCTTATTCTCAAATGGGTCAGAAAAATATATAAGGAGATAAAGTGTAAAATAAGACAGACAAGCAATGACTGATGTATCTGGGCTTGTGATCATGGAGTTCTTTGAATTCTTTTTTTTTTTTTTCTTTCCCTTTTTCTTCAGTGCTGGGAATCAAACCCATAGCTTCATGCATGCTACTGAAGCACTCTACTGCTTACTGGTATCTATAGACTTGATTTGCCCTTGTAACTTTTTGTAACCTTGAGATCAGTTGCAAATGAAATTTTAAAGAAATGTTTCTTTCAGGGCCTTCTAGATGACTTCCCTGGTAAAGGTGCCTGCCACTAAGCCTGGTAAACAGAGTTCAATCTCTAGGACCCACAGGTGGAAGGAAAGAACTGACTCTCATAAATATTCTTCTGACTTCCACACACATGCTATGGAGCATGTATGCACGCACGCGCGCACACACACACACACACACACACACACACACACACAGAGTTTATAAAAAATAATAAAAAACCCTTACTTTCATATCCTTAAAAGAGAAGAACACATTTTCCATTTTCTTTCCCATTTAGCCCCCCAGCCTTTTATGTAGACCCCAGCTTCTATAAATCAATTGTGGATATACTTTAGATTTTTTTTTTTTTTTCGAGACAGGGTTTCTCTGTGTAGCTTTGCGCCTTTCCTGGAACTCACTTTGGAGACCAGGCTGACCTCGAACTCACAGAGATCCACCTGCCTCTGCCTCCCGAGTGCTGGGATTAAAGGCATGTGCCACCACCACCCGGCTTATACTTTAGATTTTAAGACCCTTTGTATTAAATATTTTGTTGTGCCCAAAACATGGATAGCTTTAAAAAAACAGTTTTGGGGGAACTTGGAAAAGACAAGAGGAGAGTCTATCAATAGCCAAAATTAGAAGAATTTGAGCAACAAAACATTGTTACACTCCAAATTGATATACATGATTATAAGTAAATGAAAGAAAAAGAGATTCCTAGTGAATAAGTGTAGAAGAAAAGAGAAATAGAAAACTAGGAGAGCAGTCCCTATGAGGCACACTGAGCTTGATAAAAGACAAAATGAACAAATGAAAATTGAAGGAGAAAGAGTAGCGACTTAGCCCCGTGAACATGTCTCCAAGCTGACTCCTCCCATATCTTTAGAATGGGTTCTTATTGAGACTGGGGGCATGTAGTGGCTGAGGGGAAAATAACTTCCCAGAGCAGAAACAAGGAACATTTTATTCAATGAGTAAGGGTTGCATCAAAGTAGCAAATTGTTGCTGCCACACAATTTAGAAGTAATCTGGGGTGTCTCTTCAGAACACTTCCCAACTCCAGAAGGCTGAGTCTACTTATAGGAAAATAGCACATTGGTTACATTGTCCCTGCTCAAGCAAATGACTCCTAACCAGGCTCCTGCAGGCTACCCTAATTAAATGCAATGGGTCACACATACACATAAAATTAGAAAGAACGTCAAAGTAGGAGGAAGGTTTGGAAAGAAGAAGGGATTTGGTGGGAGGAGAAAGGGATATGAGACAATGGAGGTCAGGAGAGACATAGTTATCGATCAAATTGTAAGAGAATAAATAAATAAGCAAATAAGAAAACAGCAGACAAGTTCAAATTCAGTCTCATCCTACAAAGCATCTTAGTACAGCTCCTCAAAATTACCAAGGCCAGTTTTTCAAAAGGAACTATAAATAACATTTTTTTAAAGGTGAAATCTTTTTTAAAAATATTGTCAATGAATTTTAAGACAATATACTGGACAGAATGTCAGAACATGTCTGCTGGTCATACTTGCTTTTGGGTATCCAAGTTTTGATTCTTACATGAACTAGTGAGCTCTCTGGACCTCTGGGAGAAACTTACACAGGCGTATGCAGAATGACACAAGCACAAGGAACAGGGTTCTTTCTTCCCTTCCTCATCTCTCCCATCTCCCAGGCTACAGCTAATTATTGGGAGTTTATATTGGGCCCATCCAAGCTGTTCAATTTGATGTCTTCTCATCTAACTGGAGATGAAAAGGGCCTGGGAGGCCACTGGCTGCTCTTGCTGTGTCCTAGGTGGGTTGGGGCCAGAAGCCAAGCCACCATATTATCTGACTTTGGTCTTCATACCGTCAATTAGATTCTCAAGTACTGTGAGTTGGGACTCGTTTAGCCCTGTGAACTTCATATGGTATCTCTGAAGGACACAGAGTCTGAACTATCCTCATGCTGACTCCACTCACCCGCTCAGAGTTCTGCAAAGACTTTTCAGCTAAAACTAAGTATTTCTCTAGAAATTTTATGTTCTCCTCCTGCAAAAATCTCAAAATGAATAAACAAAAATAAGTAAAGCACACTGGTCAATAAACAAAGTTGAGTTCAGAGTTGACATTTTCCTTTCCACTCTTCTTCCTACTTCAGGAAGCTATTCGTCTGTCTCAATAAATCTTGCTTGCTCTTCAAATCTGTCTCTCACTCCCCTTCCTCCAACTGCCAGCCCAATGACCTTTAGCTGTCATCAGTCAATGCCATTATTTTCTCAATAGGAATACTGATAAGAGGCCACATATCTCCTCTGAGGCAGTGGGCTCTAGCCACTCTGAACTTAACATTTCTTGTAGAAAAATCTGGGGTGCTGAGGAGATTGTTCAGTTGGTAAAGTGCTTGCCCTGTAAATATTAGGATATAAGTTCAATGCCCAGAATGCAGGTGTAAAAACAACAAAACTGGGGCCTACAGAGATGGCTCAGCAGGTGAGACCTCTTGTTGCACAAGCACAATGAATTCGTTTGAATTCCTAGCACCCATGTTGAAGTTGGGAATGGCTGCTTGTGTCTGTAACTCCAGGAACGAGGGACAAAGATAATCAGATCCCTGGTGGGTTGTGGTGGCTCACTGGCAAGCCAGCCTAGCCTGGAATGTATTGCTTCAGGCTCAGTGGGAGATCCTCTCTCAAGGGAACAAAACTAAGAGTGATAAAGCCAGACACCCGATGTCCTCCACTGCCATCATACACACGGGTGTGGGTATGACACACACACACACAGACATAGACACAGGAATGGAGTATCTGCAAGCAAGGCATCTCAATATCTCTATGGTGTTGTTTAGTGAGGTTAATCCTGGCACCCCCACTGTCCCACACCAAGCCACAGGGCCTGCTTTCTGTATATGGATGGATCATTTTAATCAACACAGAGGGATTCATCAGAACCAGAAGGGGCAAAGGGAAGCAGGAGTGGCTAAATGCAACACATTGAGGACAATGTCACAAGGCAGAGGAAACAATTCAAGCTAACTCAGGGACAAGGCACAATCACTGGGGCTGCATAGGAGAAAATGATATAGGAAACATAGATCCCAGAAGCACCTGACGTCCCTCCCTGGCCCCAGAGACTGTCTAGGGTACTCCTCTCTTCCCTTTTTTGCTGTGCTGATCCCTGTGTCTGAGGAGGCATGTGAAAGCTATTATAAGCTATGATTTATTCAATCTTTCTTGTTAAAATCTTCAGAATAGTTTCTGAAAGGACTATGAAGTTCATAAAGACCTCTTTAAGACCATTAAAAAGGTAAAAGCTGCATGCATATGATAATATATTTCAATAATTACTGAAGGTTATAAAGCTAATTATAAAAGACTTTCCCTCCTGTCTCCCTATATCCAGCAATGCTGCCTAATGTCATCCACTGTTAACAATACCTTATTGGTGTTTCCATTTTAATAAAAGTGTGTATATACATATACATGTATATTCTTCTCTCCAAGCAGGAATAATGTGTACATGAAGTTTTGATTTTCTCACTTAAAGTACTTATTTGCATGTTTATCCCACAGCTCTATAGTAACCTGTTTACAGATATGCTGTAACTTATTTAATTGTTCATGTATTGATGGACATTTAACTAGTTCCTGTTTGAATCTATTGCAACAAACAAACAAACAAACAAACAAACATCTGAGTTAGTGATATGTTTTGTTCATGACTTCATGTGTAGCTGAAGCATAAACTCTGGAAATATCATTACAGGTTGGATTACAGGTCATGAAATGTTTACTATGTAACATGTCCTCATGGAGGACAATGCACAGTTACATAGTTCCACATGAGCATTAAATTCTTTGTGGATTTGGACAAGTCTTTTGTATAGACTTAATTCCATCTTTCCCTAGGGCAGAAGACTGGGCTGTTCACTCATTTGCCCCTTAGTGGAAAGATGTGAGCACAGATCTTATATTCAGGAGCGTGTGCCTGAATATGCCACTCCAACATGCCCAACATGGTTGTCACTCAAAATACATCTTGAGCAAATAAATAAATGCATCAGGCCAGACTCCTAGACAGGCAATCAATATGTATCATGATTTAATTATGCTGCACCCATAAAAAGGAACCACTGTCATTTGTACTAGTAAACACAGACTTTAACCAGCTTCATGGTACATTTGTGCTAACAGGAAAGACACAAAATCTGATTTAAGTGGAAAGGGATATTCAAAGTTCTAATAGCAGATAGGTTTCTAAATGGTCAAATGTAAACCCCTTCCTCCCCATATTACATTTTTGAATGTAATACTTTAAGTAATAAAAGCAAAATGATCTATACTTACCATATTGTTATCAACATCTAGTTCTCCCACCCTGCCTTTCCATCCTTCTTTTTTCAATGTTGGGGATCAAACCTAGAGTCTTGTATATACTAGGCAAACAGTCTACCAATTGAGCTACATTCTTAGGCTATACTTAGTTTTAAAATACACATTTAAATACCTTTAATTTTATAGGGTTTATTGACCTAATTTAAAAGAAATATGCTTTCTTTTAAATTTTGGTTTTGGTAAAGATACTTCCATCTCATTATGAATTGAGGTGTGTGTGTGTGTGTGTGTGTGTGTTTGTGTGTGTGTGTGTGTGTGTGTGTATTCTTTAGGGTCCCCCTGACTTAAATAGTTAGGGAAATTGCCAACCTTAAGTTCTAGGGAATAGGTTGCATTGTGAAAAGTGTATGGACTTTCGGTTTCAGTATCTTCACTTGCAAATGAGGCTATCTGGCTGTCTTGCATATATGGAAAGAACAAATAGAAACAGATCGATGTTTAGCCAAAGAGACTGCTCTTGTGTGAGTAAGTGGCTCTATTTCTCTGCACCTGCCCCCTGCAAAAGTGGTTCTTGCCAGTCTTTATATGTATGAAAAAATTATTTCTGTTTTCACTAAATCATTACTAATTTGGTTAGAAAATTTTTCTTTCACTTTGATTCTTGTTTTTGAAACTAGGTCTCACGTAGCCTAGCTGGTCTCAAACTCAGTTTATAGATGAGAGTGACCTTGAACTAATGATCTTCCAAAGTGCTGGGACTACAGGTATAAATGAGTCTCCCTGCTAGGTTTCAACTGTTGGTTCTCAAATTTGCTTTACTAATTAACTTTCCCTTAAGAATCCTACAACTCACTTCCAGCTTTACATTAAATAGCCACTTAGTTAAGTAACATTTGTTGTAAGTAGACTTTGGAGGTCTCATGTGTTCCTGTCTCTCTAATAAAAGAACACAGAATATCCAATTGTAAAAACAGAAACAAACAAACAAAATTTCTCTAGCTTAATCTTCCAAGTTCCAGGTTACTTAGTCAAGTAAAAACCTCAAATTAATTTTTAATCCTCTTATCCATTGGCTTCCTGAGGAGTTTCTGTGGTCTGGCACATCTAACAAATGTTTTTTTTTTTTTTGGGGGGGGGTCAACACGAGGTATATTGCTTATTTTGGTTAATCTTCACAGAGCCTCACTCTGAGATTGACACTGATTTTTGGCTTTTTCACATCCTTGAACTTGAAATTCATGCATCACTGACATTTAGGGAAAAGAAAGCCAGAGATTAAAAAACAAAACAAAACAAAACAAAAATCCCTAACTCGTGGAAGACATCTCAACTGGCTGCAGCAGGCTGTTCCCACAGCCTGACAGCACAAGCTCAGAGCAGCGTACCTTACAGATGAATCTCAGGTGGACTGATATCCTGTGACGGTGCAAAGGAGCGCAAGTGTTCTGGTTCTGGCCTCCTCAGCTCCGCTTTGGGAAAGCCACAGGCACTATTCTGAAACCTCATTGTTGGAGCTTTTTATATATGGAGTAGAGGCAGTAACAGAAATCCCTCAGCCTTTCAAGGTCATTTGAGCTAAATTAGTAGAATCAGACAATATCTCTCCAGGGACACTGTAGCCTTCCCTCATGGTGAGAGATGGTTCTAAAGAAATCCCATCTCTCCCTCCCCTGCCTGCCCCTGAGCAAGCGAGCTTCTGTTTTGGCAGTTTCTCATGAACGCTATGACTTGGCCTGAACCTAGAGAGGTGGTTTAGAACATGCACGGATTATCCATGTGCCCTGTTGCTCTGTGACTTGTGAAAAGCCATCCTCTGCCCCTTAGTGTGCAAAGGGGACTGGAATGGTGGGACGAGCCACACTTGGGTATAATCTTACAGGAAGACTTAGTGAGGCATCTTGTTCTTTGGAGCCATTAATCCTTGAATAGAATCGGTGATGACATATCACGGCCTGCTAGAACTCTACCAGCTGGAGAAAGAATTGACCCCTGGAGAGTGTTTTCCAATCAAATGCATCCAAGTGAGATCGACTTCTCCTTTTAGAGTGGCTCTTGTCCCATCACGGAGGAGCACACTTTGTCCTTAGGAAAAACATTTGGAACAGTCACTGATCTGGTCACAGAAATAGCTCTGGTTTTCATCAAATCCTTTGACTATTCTGCTAATTGCAAACCCACTACATGGTTCAGTGGACTATAAATCTGCAACTCACATTACATGTGACCACTCATCCAACACTGGTATGCAGATTTTAGCTTGCTGAAATGGTAATATTTAATGTTGAGTCTGTAAAAGTATCTTAATGAGGCCACTTATTGTAAACTGGATGCCTAATTTAATAGCAGAAATAAGTTTTACAACAGATTTTTTTTTTAATTATGAGAAAAAAGTTAGTTTGAAAATATTTTTTTTTTTCCTGGAAACATACCTCCTCAAACACAGGGATCATCACAGCTTAAAAGGGAAGAGCAGAGTACCCTAGATAGTCTCTGGGGCCAAGAAGGGACATCAAATGCTTTTGGGAATCCATGTTTTTGTTTCCCTGTATCATTTCCTCCTATGCAACAATTAAAATAAAAACTTCAATAAAAACATTTCCAAAATATCCATTGAAACCACAATGAGATTCCTAATGAAGTTTAAATGCATATCTTAAAACTTCAAATGAAGCTAATATTTTACATTTTTATGTATATATTTCTACTTAAGAAAATGTAGTAAAACTAAGTAGCAAGTAGCAAATAGCAAATGACTGCAAGATGATTGTCTTCTCATTGAAGCCATGAGAAAAAATTCAAGAGAAACATAAAAATATATTTTTGGGGGGCTGTTACCATTCCTGGGATTTCTACAAACATTTAATCCACTGACATGGAATCTTGCAACAAATAATTATTTCTATAAATTTTTATTAGATTTATTATTTTATTTCATATGTATTTTGCCTTTGTGTATGTATGTGCACTACATGCATGCTTGGTGCCTTCAGAAGTAGGAAGAAGCCATCAGATTCACTGGATCTAGATAGTTGTGAACCACTATGTTGGTGATGGGAATCAAACCTGGGACCTATGCGAGAGTAACATGTGCTTTTGACCATTGAGTCACTGCTCCATCTTAAAGAACCATCCTTACGTTCTTCCTAGTTCAGCCAAGATTTTAACCTACAAGGACAGAGATGTCCACATTCTGCTTTTGCTTTTTCATTCTGTTTGCTTGGGAAGACACTGGTTTAGAGAGATGAGATCTCATAACAGAGTAATGGCAGTATTAGGATCTGAACCCAGGCTGCCTAACTCTTATTTTCTTGCCTAAATGCTCTCATTGAGCATTTATAGGAAGGCTCATGTCTCAGACTAAAGCTCACAGCACTCCTGCCCATTTTCCTACCAAGAAAGGAGAGTTTATTTGAAAGAGGAAGAAATGGGCCGGGCGGTGGTGGCGTATGCCTTTAATCCCAGCACACGGGAGGCAGAGGCAGGCGGATCTCTGTGAGTTTGAGGCCAGCCTGGTCTCCAAAGCAAGTTCCAGGAAAGGCGCAAAGCTACACAGAGAAACCCTGTCTCGAAAGAAAGAAAAAAAAAAAAAGAAAAGAAAAGAAAAAAGAAAGAAAGAGGAAGAAAGGGCAGACATATGCTCACATCAGAACCTTTACAGACCCTCCCTCTGGAAGGTGGGACACTGATAACAATAGTGGTCTGTGATCTATTTAGTGTCCAAACAGGGTGAGGAGAAAAGCAGGGACAGCCAGCTGAGAAGAAGCCACTTCAAATCTACATGCAGGCACTCATCAAGATTTCAAAATGTTGCTCCATGTGTAGTTTTTGGCATGATGAGACTGTAATTTCAGAGAGCCCTTCTTTGTCCTTATTGTGGAACTGGAGATTTAGTTAGGATTTTCACATTGTGAACTTTATTTTGAGTCAAAGTATGGATTACCTTATTTTTTATTTTAAAGTTATATTTTATTTGTAAAACTTTCTCTTTTTTGGAATGATGGATTACCACCCCCCAAAAGCAGCATCCTTTCTCCCAAAATACAACTAAAACTTTTTTTTGGTAGTACTGGAAACTGTAGCTAGGTACTTAAAATGCTGGCAGGTGCTCTATTGCTGAGCTACAGCCCCAGATCATTCCACATCTCATTTATTATTTCATCAGTTGACAGACAATTGAATGATTTCCACTTTCTTGGCGCTTGTGGATCATTTGGCTATGAAATTCATGCACAAGTTTTTGTTTGAACACCTGGCATTGGCTCTGGCACTGCCTGTTTTTATAAATCATGCCCTAGTGCTTACAAATGTATCTGTTCAATTAGGAATTTTCTAGAATGGAATTTAGTAGAGGCTTGTCCTTTACAGAAAGCTTGTTATTTTTCACATCACACCAAGTTGCCAAGATTGTGGAGTTAAGACAAAGTACCTCTTGAGATGGTTAGAAACAGACTCTGCCTTCCCTTGCTCACCAGAGGTGTGTAACTGCTCTATGCCTGTGCCTCCTATCTATGATAGGGCACTAGGTATAGGTGTGGCCTAGGAGGAAAGCTTATAAGGGGTGTTCATAAATAGAAATAGATTTTAGTTTATACCACTGACCCTCACTTCAGAATTCACCATAGTTTCCCCAAGGTGGAGGCATGGTCTGAGTAAACATGATTAGGAAATGGTGGTCTCAGAATTAATGGTAATAGCAGTCTCCCATTGAAAGGAAGTCCTGAGCTCAAATGGATTAGGTGAGAATGTCTCTGAAGGTGGGATGGGGCTGACTAACATCAGCTTCAGATTCAAACGTGTGAATTTTTTGAGTTGTGTCATCTGTCTTCAACAAGTGTGAAAAGCAGACTGTAGCTCAGAGGATGCTTGTGTCCCTTGTGCCATGTGCTGAGATGGGGTTAATACCTGCACAATCTAGAAATCTTGGCAGTGATAAGGTAATCAAGAATAAATATTTTTTTAAACTTTTAGTTTTTCTGTGTGTGTGTGTGTGTGTGTGTGTATGTGTATGTGTGTGTATGTGTATGTGTGTGTTTCTCTACATAGCCCTGGTTGCCTGGAACTTGGTATCTAGACCAGGCTAACCTCAAAATCACAGATGCCTCTGTCTCCCAAGTACTGGAATTAAAGGTATGTGACACTATGCTCAGCTTTTTACCTTTTCAAAAAAACTGAATATTTTATTGACCTTTTAGAAACTTACAAGAAAATTACAGAGTTCCCATGAACCTTAGTCTTTATGATTGAACACCCTTTCTTGTGAACATCTTACATAAGTTGTATATGTTTTAAGAGTATATGTTGTAGAGTTCCCTAATATCAAACATGGATGGATCTTTTAAAATTAGTGTTTATTTATATCATAGTATTGACTATTAAAGCAAATAACAATGAAGCAATCAAAACGTGTCTAGTTATATTTACATAAGCATCCATACAATACACATATATTGACCACTTACACACACATATATTGAGTATATATAAAATGAAGTGTAACATACCTCATTTGATCATAGTGGTTTTATCAAAGTTGTTGGCAAACAGTAGTTTTAATTCTTTAAGAAAAAAGATTTATTTTATTTTTTATTTATGTATATGTACATGTGTGTGTAGGCATCTCCAGGTGCCCTTAGAGGCTGGAAGAGGGCCTCAGATCCCCAGAGCTCAAGTTACAGGCAGTTGTGTGCAGTTCATCCTGGGTACTTAGAACTGAACTCTGGTCTACTAAAGTAGCAGCAAGTACGTTTAACCACTGATCCATCTTTCCAGTCCCTTTCATCTTCTTTATTTGTGGATGTATTATTTTTTACTTTCACTAGTTATAAAAACTATTAAAGAGAAAAAAAACCTGTTCACTAGGACTAACTAAATGAAAAATCCTACCACATTAGTGTGTGAAAATAATAAGTTTAAAGGAATTTTAGAGAAATCAGAGTGGGTAACCTACAATTTTTGTTTATATTTCATAACCCATGAAGAACATGGGAAAAACTGGGTAAATGAAATATTTTCAGATGTCTGGACCCATCAACTGATGAATTGAGTAGATAGTTGATCATCCTGTGTGTCTTAGTTAGGGTTTCTATTGCTGTGTAGAGACACCATGACCACGAAATACTTAATTAGTGCGGCTTACATTTTCAGAGGTTCAGTCCATTATCATCATGGTGGGGAGATGGTGGTATGCCAGCAGACATGGTGCTGGCTGCATCTTGATATGCAGGCAACAGGAAGTGGACTGAGACACTGGGAGTAGTTTGAGCATAGGAGACCTCAAAGCCCATCCCTACAGTGACTCACTCCCTCCAAAGAGACCACACCTATTCTACAAGGTCACAGCTCTTAATAGTATACCCCCTTTGGGGGCCATTTTCTTTCAAACCACCACACTGTGGTAATAGGAGAGCTGTTGGTTTTCAGGTTGGAAGAGTTGACAATTTGTGAGGGCTGTGTGGTCGTAAGAAGGTAGCACTGGATTTGAGGAGGCAGTGACCAGTCTCAGTGCATTCTCCCGACTTTATCTCTTTTAGACCCTTTTTAATGCACTCCTGTGGTGCTAGAGAAAGCAGACTGCCACTTCATTTGCTAAGGACCTGTGGGGATGTGGCTAGAGTCAGAAAGGAGCCTGGTTTCTCTTTCTCTTCCAGGTTTGGGCGGTGACTAAACTTAGCAAACTTCCCATCTATTCTTCTTGGGGGTGGGGAGATGCAGGTGGGGCTTTCTGGGCACACCAGCCTGACAGAGATGTAGTGATGCACTGTTGTTGCAGCACCCCAACTGGGAGAGGCCTGCTATTGAGTTCAGGAACCAAAGAAGGAGAGGGCTCACTGTCTTTCAGCTAAAAAAGGTAGTTTACTCTAGGCTCAGCACATGGAGTAGAATCAGCTACAGATTATTGGCCTACTGACTGTTATTTTGTTGTTTGCAGTAGCACAAATAGTCTGACATTTGTAGGCTAAGGAATAAACTACCAAAGAATAGAACAGCCTAGTCAAAGGATAGGAAGTTCACATGAAACAACAGCATTTAATGCCTGATGTCATCCTAATTTAGCCCATATTTCTCGTCTCAGGTGGGAGGCTGTGTGCTTGTTGTGAAAATACAGCTTAGATCTATATTTTCACTATTTTATTCTAGTTAGCTCCTAACCTCATATCAGTTCTGATGTAGAAATCATGAAGCTGTTTGTGCAGGGAACCCATAGCCAGCTTTCGCAGCCCGAAGAGAACTTGCAAAGAAGCAGAGAGAACTTTCAAGGAGAACTAAGTACAGGGGGAAAAAAAAAAAAAAAAAAAAAAAGAAAAGCCTGGAACTCAAGAAGCATAATTTTTGAAATCATCAAGATACCAGTTCATCTGTTAAAAAAAAAAAAAAGAGTGGTTGCTAGTGAGGACCAGAAGCAATTCTGGATAATAAAACTGAAATAGTACAAACAGAAAACATGAATGATTAAAAACTATGGCAATATGCAAATTGTAGTGAGTCAGAAGTTTGAAAAAACAAACAAATAAAAAAGGAATAGATGGAAGAAAAGTAATTGTTTAGCATTTATATGTTTGAAAATTTCAGACTACATAAATTTTTTTTCTCCTTTTTATTTTTAAGCCTGGATTTACAGAAGTTGCAAAGTTAGAGCAACTACTGATTGGTCATGTTGTATGTGAAGCCTTGAGTCTGTAAGTCTTCAGTTCTTCCTGGAGCTAGATGTGCTTGGAGAAAGTATTAAAAATTTAGACAGTGTCCCAGATATCACATTCCAAATCTTTGTGAATGCTGTGGCTCACCAAAAAGTCTCCAGGCCCCTACTGCCAATTACATTAAAAGTTGACCCAGATGGCCCAGGTGTGTGAAAGACAGCCATAGGCCTGCCTGTGTCTTCATGGCCCTGGATTGGCTGAATACATTCCCAGGCCTGCCTGGGTCTTCATGGCCCCAGTATGGCTGAAGACATCTATAGGCCTGCCTCTGCCCTCATGGCCCAAGCAGGTAAAAGACAGCCACATGGGTCCTTATGGCCTCAGCTTGGCTGAAGACAGCCACAGGCCAACCTGGATCCTCATGGACCAGGCAGGTGAAAGACATCCACAGGCCTGCCTGGGTCCTCATGGTCCAGACTAGTGAAAGACAGACATAGGCTCATCTGGGTTCTCATGGTCCTGGACTGGCTGAAGACATCCACAGCATCATAAGGTGCTGGGTGGGTAGACACCATTATGATGAGCAAATACATGGTAGAGAAATGGGAGAGAAAGAAGCAGACCAGTTCATGTTCTATGGAAAGAGGCAGAACTGAAGAATCAAAGGTGGTGAGGAATAGGCTGATGCGGATAACTTTCTTGCCACCTAGGGCCATGTTGATGTCTGAGGGCCATGCTGCTACTGGGGCCATTCCAACCTCAGTGGCTTATGCTGCCATCTAGGGTCATGGTGACATCAGGGCCTAGGTTGCTACTGAGGGTTATGTCTAGATCTGTGGTCCTACTGCAGCCAGGGTCTGTGCTGATGTCCATAGCTCCTGTTGCCACTAAAGGCCATGTGGATGTCCTGGAGCAATGTTGGTATCCTAGGGCCATGCTGCCACTGGGACCATAGTGATCTGGTTGGCCTGGGCTGCCACCAGGTTTCATGGTGATATGTGGGTCAAAGCTGCTCCTAAAGGTCCATGGCCCTAAAGCACCCAGTGTCTGATTTGATGTCTGTGATTCCTGTTACTACTGAGGGCTATGTAGTTAGTTACTGGTTAGTTACCTGAGAGCATGCTGGTATCCTAGGGCCATGTTGCCACAGGGGCCATGCTCATCTGGGTGGCCTGGCTGCCTGGGGTCATGGTGATATCCAGGCCAAAGCTGTTGTAAAGAGGCATGTCTGTGTCTGTGGTCTTGCTGCAGCTGGGGTCTGTACTGATCTTCATGGCCCAAGATACCACAGGGGATCATAGGAACCTTGCCTGTTGAAATCCAAGGGTTGTGCTGAGCTAGCACAGCCCTATGCTGTCCCTGCTAGCCACTGCAGCAGAAGAGCTGGCCCTGCCCCTCAAGGGAGAGCTGGTCTTACACTTCACTACTCATATCCAGGGCTTTGAGTTGTCCCACCCCAGCATCTACCCCATCCATGACCTGCTGAAGTGCATGAAGGGACTGGTCCTGCAGAACCATGGCCACAGGATCTCTGTGACTTAGAGTAACGAACATCAGGATATCCAGGAGGAATTTTGGTGAGGGTTCAGTGTTAATGGTGTAGCAGAAGCCAGAGACCTTGAACCAGATCAACAACTTATTACAATGAACATTTGCAAGTAAAGCAGAGTGGACTAAAGGGTATACTGGGTGACACACTGCAGCTCCCAATGCCACTAAGATGAATGAAGAGGTGTTGGAGATGTGGGAAAGATGGAGGAGTGAAGTGTTTTTTTTTTTTAAATAATAGTTTTAAAATTTTCTTTGGGAGGGCATACAATGGGTGTCAGGGGCAGATATGAAGGGACTAAGATATGAGTGGGATTGGGGTCCATGATGTGAATTCCCAGAGAATCAATAGAAAAAGTTATGTAAAAAAATGGTCTGGACTAGTAGATCAGGTCATTATTCAATGACAGGATCCTATTTATAAGGTCCAGGGGATAAGAAGATAAAGAAGACAGAAAAGCTGGAGTAGAGAGATCTTGCATAAACTGATGGCTTATACCAAGCGAATTTACTAAGAAGTATAGCATCTTACATGCTATTTGTAGGAGAAAAATGGGATGGAGTCAACAAACATACAATGGAATGAAGTATTGGAAAGCTAATCTAGCAATATTGCACAAAGGGGAACCCAGACTATCTCAAGGATGTCAGAGACCAAGCACATAGTGGCCTCAGGACTAATAATGATAGCCCCTTCAGATTGGAAGAGTTGGGTTTTCAGGATCCAAAGCTGAAGTTCCCCAAGGCCCTGGTCCCAGGCCATTACCAGTTCTGCCAAGTATAGTCCTGTTTTTTTTTTTTTTTCCCCTGAGACAGGGTTTCTTTATGTGGCCTTGGGTGTGTTAGAATTCTGCCCTAGTGTAAATCTTAGTTACCATATGTGCAGCAGGGGGGACTTATAGCAAAGGTCTGTTCTGAGGGTAATGCGAAAGATAAATCAGGCATTCAGGACTAGAGATAGCTTTCAGATAAGGTCAGTCCCCCAGCGCAGGGACATTCTCCAGATAAGGGCAGGTAGAGAGCAGGAAATTGCTGGGGAGAGAGTTCCCATGTTATTTGAGCTTTGGAAAAAGCTACCAGGCCATGATAGACTTCGACCTCTGACCAGCAAGGTCTTCTACCACACAACTATGTGCCCTACTGAAGAAGGGCTAATAATTTCCATTTCCTCTCTCCCTGACTCATGGTGCCCTGGTCCTGGAGGCTGACGTGGATTGAAAAGACTTGAAGTTGTGGGTTGTTGTGTTGTTATCCTTTGCTTTACATCTAGTATCCACTTATGAGTGAGTACATACCATATTTGTCTGTCTGAGTCTGGGTTACCTCACTCAGACTGATGGAAGCAGATACAGAGATCCACAGCCAAACAGCAGGCAGAGCTCCAGGAGTCCAGTCAAAGAGAGAGAAGAGGGATTCTAGGAGCAAGTGCATCAAGATCATAATGGGGAAACCTGCAGAGACGACCAAACCAAACTAGTGGGGACTCGTGAAAGTTGAATCAATGGCTGTGGAGCCTGCATGGGACTGGACTAGGCCTTCTAAATGGCAAGACAGTTGTGTAGCTTGATCTGCTTGCCCCCCCCCCCCCGTAGGATCAGAATCTATCCCTGGTGCATGAGGGGGCTTTTTGGAGCCCACTACCTAAGATGGGACACCTTGTGCAGCCTTGAGGCAGGGGGAAGGGCTTGGATTTTCCTCTACTGGAGGTGCCTCCCCATGGGAGGCCTTGCCTTCTTGTGGGGGGGAGTGGGGGTGGTTTGGGAGGGCAAGGCTGGGGGGAGCAGGAGGAGGGAAGAGGAGGATCTTTGATTGGTGTTTGGTAACCAATTGGTAAAATGAATGAAAAAAATTGAAACTACTTAGAGCACAGGTCCTAGTGCTATTGCATATTTGAGAACTTGGTCATCATGCTGTGACAGAGAATATTACAGTCTGGCTCTGATTTGCTTCTTGACCTTCATCTCCTAGTTGCTATGAAATCTTAACAGCTGTAATCCGTTAATAGTGTTACTAAGCTAAATCTTATTTTTATTATTTATTTGTTTGTTTATTTATTTTGAGATAGGTTCTCACTATGTAACTCTGACTGGCCTAGAAATTGCTATATAGACCAGGCTGGCCTTGAGCTCACAGAGATCTGACTGCTTCTACCACCCCAGGGCTGGGATTAAAGGTGTGCACCACCACACCCAGTTAAATCTTATTTTTAAATCTAGAGATTAAAGACAAACTACTAGGGAAACTAGTTACAGGGTGAGTCTTAGATTCTGTAGGGGAGATTCTGAAGCTTACAGTTAGGGATCTTCCCTTTTTCTACCCTCCACCCTTCCAGACTTCAATTCCAACAATAATGGTCTAACAAAATAAATATTTGATGCAAGTATCTAAAAATATTTTTTCATAAGTAAAAAGAGCAACATCAGGAATGGTTGTATGAAACTGCTTTCATTAGTGTCCATTAGTGTCTCTCACTTGAAAGCATGCCAATTACTATTATTATTGTGCCTGTTTTTAAAAATATCTAATTTTAAATACTGTTAGCTACAGTTAATGGGAGTGGCATTTGGAAACAAAATGTTTCTAACATGAAAGAAAAGAATTCCTCTTATATTTTTCTAAGCAATTTTCTTTATGTTTTATACTTCATCATATGAAAATCATGATCAAATATTATTAATGCAGTTTCTTATTTTCTGAACTCAGATAAGAATGGGTGTCTTGGAAGAGAGTCTATAGGCTGCACATGTTAATCCCAATGGCAAGAATAAGACCACTATCACAATTTGAAGTCAAATTTGAAACAAGCTTTAATTAAATACTGGCCAGGTGGATGGACTCTGGCCAGGTCCATGCCCAGGTTCCTGGGAAATGGCCCAGAATCAAGAACAGCAAGGATTTAAGAAGGAAAACCCATAACTCATTGCATTTCCCTGTTGCACGAATCGTAATTGGTCTTATAATAAAAACTTGGAGCCAGATATCAGGGTAAATGCTGAAAGATCAGAGGAAACAAGCCACAGCCACTTCTCACCTCAACATCTAACTGAAAGGGGAAGATCCTGTTTCTGTGAATCCTCAGACTGAATGCCCCTGAGTCCTCAGCTGAAAGGGTCCCGAGCTCCTGTTTCCTTCCAGCAGTATCACTTCCTGTCTCAACCTTCCTAGTGCTGGGGTTAAAGGAATGTGGCTCCCAAGTACTGGAATTAAAGGTGTGTGCCATTACTGCCTGGCTCTTTCTATTTTAGACTGGATTAATCTTGTGTAGTCCAGGGTAGGTTTTGAAGTCACAGAGAGACAGAGCTCTGTCTCCTGAGTGCTAGGATTAAAGGTGTATACCACCACTGCCTGGCCTCTGTGTTTAATCTAGTGGCTGGCTCTGTCCTCTGATCTTAAAGCAAATTTTATTTGTTAAAGTACAAACAAAATATCGCCACATTTCCCATGAGGTTGAATCAGGGGCAAGCATATATTTTGACATATTTCCTGCCTATATACCTCCCGCCCATATGTATGTATGTGATCAAGCATATTTGGTATAGATGGGTCAAACAAATGTGTTTAGGAGAGTGAAAACATGTGGCTTGTTATTTGTCATGAACAATAGCCTCTAGCATTTCAGGAACTATCTCTCCTTGGGCAAGGGGCTTGCAGGTCAGAGGCATTTTTATTTCATGGATCTCTAAGGCATAGTAATTAAAACAAAATGTAACTTTGGCTCTCTCACACACTGAACTCTTCCTACACAGCAGGCAGACTCCCTAGAGTGAGAAATGCACTTTCCACATAGACTCCCACATTCCTGTTCATATTAACATTAATGTCTAAAGTCCAGATGGGTTTTGGGGAGGCCTTTTGGGTTGTAGCACTTCTTAATTTCCTGTCATGTATTCTGTGTTCCTTTAAAGCTTTCAATAAAGCATTGAAATCAGAGACTGAAGATGATTGACTACCCAAATACTTTAAGAACATGTAATCTCTCCACAAAGATATAAATAAGATATGTCTTATAGTTCCCCAGTGGATTGTCTGTAATTCCAAGTTGATCATAAACAGTTGCCTGGAAAATAAAAGTTTTTATTATTTT